>NC_083348.1:62516145-62816145 GCF_019175385.1 Lycium barbarum | reverse complement strand
TATATAAAAAAAACCCCACTTTTCAAACTGAAACTGTTTGACAAAAAATTGTTGACTGAATGAACTTAATAATTAGTTCCTCTGTAATGTTTTCTTAGAATAGCACCTTACTCGTTCAATCGGCTAACTTCTCTCAAAATCACAAAGAGGAAAAAAGAAGTCTTCTTAATTGGATTTATTTATGTGAGAGACAAAGCACGGAATTAGGTGTAAGTCTATGGCGATCAATTGCGTGCATGCAGAGGTTTCTTATTTGTCCATCAAATATATGTATGTCAAGAAATGGTAATTGAATGAGCCTTTCTCTCATAATTGTTTTCTTTTGTTGGTAAAAGTTGACTGAGACTTGGTATGCTACTGTTTGGTGAATCACAAAGCTCCACAATATTTGCTCAAATATTAGTGTTTTTGGTAAAAAATAAAAATAAAAATCTGAATTTATAGTTATTTTTTGATGTTTGATTGTCTGAAAATTTTCAAGATTTTTTTTTTTCACAAGTACTCGATTTTTAACTCCATAATACTACTCCAATAATACGAGAAGACTGAACATCATTATATCAACATTTTTTTTCTTCCTATTTTACGAGACTCTGCTGCTAAAGCGGAAATAATTGCCTCTTTTTATTTTTCCGCATCCATTTTGACTTCTCATAAAACCTGGGGATTGATGGCTGAGTAGGCAAGATTATCACGTGCATGGGTTTGACATCGTAATAATGTTAATTATGTGGCCATTACATTTTTTTCTAATGTAACACCAATCAAATGCATCGAGATTATCAACCCAAGCGTGCACTTCCATTCATGTGAATTTCAAATCAATAAATACATTTGAGTCATCCATGCAAAAGGTTAAGCTACCTTTTGGCTTTTTGCAAATTATCAAATCTCAGGGTTTGCTTTGGTGTAGAATAAAGTGTCCCTTCGTTTTTGACCATGATGTTTAACGTGAACGTGCAAGGCTCTTTGGCTTTTGTAGTATTGTAGAAAAACCTCACAACTAGACAAAAGGTAGTTACAGATTGATATGGATCTCTTGGAGTTCCAAAGTCTTTAACAAAAATTCTTGTATGTTTAGTTGGGGAAAACTATATAGTACAAGCCAAATATATAAACATAAATTAAAGATATCATTCTATCCTTTTCGTTTATGCCGTCCGCTTTGATCCAATTTTTAACTGTGGCAAGCAAAGACTACTATGCTTAAGTCATAATTGAGACTAAGCGATTTGAACATGTCAGGTTGGTTTACAAATACAAAATTAATGGTGAAGTTACAAAGGATATATTCACTCTTAAATCTACTTAACGAAGGACAGCAAAATGACATGTACCACAATTATGTTTTGGAATCGCACTATGTAGGGCTAGCCGCTTGTGATGACACCCTTTAAAATACATCCAATTTTAAAGACTATTTAAAGCTTAGCCAGTGTTGACAAATTTAAGACCTTCTCCTCCCCCTCCTCGTTTTTCCTCTTGATGAATTGTAAATAGTAAAATTAAACATTACTAACACATCTGGGATCCATTCTGGTGCTTCTTTTGAAGCATATGCATGCCGTTTAATTAGGAGGGTAAGTTTTTAGTTTGTTAATACATGCACCCCCTGGTGCTTTAGAAATATCAAAATTGAACCATATTTATAAAAGAAAATGATATTGTAAAAACACTTCTAAGCATGTTAGAAATATCTTCTCTAGAATTTTTGAATCTTTTATGCGTACAAAGTTCATGCAGGTGAGATAGTAATGTAAGTTTCAATGGCTACGCCAACTTCAAATTTGGGTTATGCCAAGCCCAACTACAAGTCTGAAGTTGTCTTTGCAAAGCCCAATTTCAGACTCGTATGGCTGAAATTTGAAATTTCAAACCTGCGATTTTCAAATTCAATCAATGCAAGTTTAAATTTTATTCTGAGGCGGGTAAACTTTAAAAACTTTGGTTATTCTTTAAACAGGGGTCCTAAAACAACTATTTTTGCAATTCCACCGCAGCATGGTCCATATGATTGCATATAGGGATTTTTACCCTGCACAATAACCCAATAAAATCTACAACAAAAGATTATCCTAATTTTTTAGTTTTACACATTTTAGCCAGTATGCAGCGTACAATCAATGTATTAGCTGTGTCTAATTAGTTTGTACACTGATTATATATTTATTATATATTGAGAATACACCGACAAGGCGGACGAAATTGTTTTAAGCCTGCTGACTAAGAATATTGATATCCCTTATGTATACTTAGCCTTCCCTCATTTGGGACTTAAAATCTACCTTATTGTTTATCCCGAATTTGGATAATCAATTGAATTTATAAATGAGGTATAGGATATGTGGTTGAGCTTTAATCTATTTTGATTAAGAGTAAATGGACTAGGATCAACTATGAGTAATCTGAATAGTAATTGATGGTTTGCAACAAATGCTTATATTAAATAATATATGGTACTGTTTGATTGAACAAATCTAAAGAAGAACACAATAAATCCGGACCAAAATCAGGTAATAAGAGGGAGAGGTTTATATATTTTGCTATTACAAATGTTCTAGATCTGAAGAAGCTCACCCTTAAAAGTAGGGTAATGACCCCTATTTATAGTTTTTGCCTTATGGGCCTCATACAACATAGAGCCCTTTTGAATAAAGAAAAACCCTAAAAGGATAAGGTTGGTCATACGGTCTGACACCCATACGATTGGCAGTACAATGTGGCAGAACGGTCTTGACGCGTGGCAATTGTGTAACGAATTACCCGGACCAACGACCACGATCAACCGGGCCAACAATCACGATCAACCGGGCCAACGATCACGGTCAACTCGGCTATGGAGAAACCGGACCAAACAATGTTCTTCGCTTTCTTCGGTTCAAGCACTCCTCCGGTCTCGAAAGAAAGTCTTCATGCTCGTGCTGGCTTCTTTCTTCCCTCGGTCTTACCAGTTTAGCATATATCCGATTTTTACCGTATACACTTATAACTGTACTGAGCCCAGACTTTCGGTACCAGTTATTTGGGTCGATCCATTTTAAAAAGCCCATTATACAGACAGAAGCCTTAAACGTTCCAATAATGGATCCCTAGACCTGGAATTTCCCAATCAATTTGTTATATGTATTGGGTCATCTTGTTTACTGACATTTTTGATTTTATGAGAATGGTCTTATAATGTCACTGATATCTTAATTTGTAAATTTCTTGTTTTTCTAATAATGACATATGTAGTAACTCTTGGCTAGGAAATTCATCCGAGTTAGCAGCATTTCACTAGTTTCTTTTATGTGCTTATTTAGTAATCGATCTAAGTTTTACAGGTTTAGCTAGCTTTAATCACCCAAAACCTTTAGACTAATTGTTGTACGCATAATGGAATGTAGTGATTGGTTGATAAAGAAGAGCACGTAAGCTTTCCCGAGGTTTTGCAGTCATTTTAGTTTTTTCCATTCGGTGCTCGGTATCTACTTTGAGGCCCTGATTAATCCAAAGTACCACATAAGATCCATTAAAGGAGGAAACTAGTAAATATATACCTACCATTAAAGTCTTTTTAGCTTTAAGCATCAAAAACTTAGACGGGAGGAAATACACATAATAATTGAACTTTAGGGTACTTCGAGGACATCCAATAAGGCAATAACTATAAGAAAAAGATTGAGCTTTGAGTATTGGTGAACTGTGAATGTCACTGAAACATTAGTATGTACGTAAGGCCTCTCTAGCACATTCTCATTATTCATAACCTAATAAAATACAACCCACATACTATTACAGGTTAAATTATATATATATATATATATATATATATATATATATATATATATATATATATATATATTTATTTATTTATTTATTTATCTTAAGTCCGCTCTCTCATTTAGATTATGCAAAAATGTTCTTGTATTGGTGAAACATATGATATGTTCTTGTATTCGTGACTAACATGACCTTCCCTTATAAAAGATTCATTTGTATCAATTGAGAGTTTAATTTACATACATTGCAATTATAAATATTTTTTTACACAATTGGGTCAATTAAAAAACATCCAGAAGTTCGCTTTCTTAGAACATGTAAAAAGTTCTTACACTATAACCCTATAAGACTTGACAACAAATTAAAGAGTTACTAGTTCAACGGAGGACTGGGTCAATTGCATGGTGTGGAAGATATATGGGTGCTGACTGATGAACAAGTCTCTCCAATAATGGAAGCTCCTTTTGGTAGGTGATTACCAAGAATCACATTTTGTCTCTCTTTAGTCCGTATGCCGTACGAATTAAATCTTTGTCCCCTTGAGATGTTGCGATTTTCTTTCTCATTTAAGCTAGAAGTCAAATGGATATAAAGTACAAAAAGATGTAGGGCTACTCCATGACGAGTCCGGAATCTAAATGAACCAAAAAAAGAGGAAATGAATCAAAATACTCCAAGAAAAAAAAATCGGTACCAAATTATCCTCAACTTAGTAATTTACTGCATTAAAGGACTTAACTGTAACGGCTTAGTTAAGTCCTTTAGCGTAGTAAATTACTGCACTATACAATTCCTGCGTTATACAAGTCAATAAAACTAGGGCAGAACCTTCATCTTCCAACACTTCTCCATTCTCCTCCATTTTTCACTCTTTTGCCATACTCCCCCCCCCCCCCCTCCCAACCCTCCACCCCCCATAAATCATGTCTCAAAACTCCGAATCATCATTCCATGCTATAGAATCTCACATATGTTATTGCAGTGTATATTGCCGGCTCAAAATATCAAGGACCCAAGAACAACCTGGCCGTCGTTTTTGCCGTTGTAAAGTGTCTGAAGTAAGTTTATTTTGCAACTTTTTATAGAGTTTTTGTCACATTGTCCACATTTTCTACTTTACAAACTTATTTTTTATTTGTTATTTTATTAGGCAAATGGTGGGTGCTCATATTTTCGGTGGGAAGATCGAGTTCCCGTGGATATAACGGTGGCACCGAAGTTTAAAAAGGCACCGGTTGATAGAGATACCGCGACTTCATGAAGCAATGTAGATACTGTGAAATTTGATTTGCAGTGTCAACTTAGGGAAGCTCTAGAAAAAATTAAACTTCTGGAGATGTTGCTGAATGAATCGGAAGAAAAAAAAAATATTTTTTCAAGGATAATCTTAAAGACTCTCAACGCGAGACAAATGTTTTGAAAGAGAAAGTGAAATTGTGGAGGATGATTTGTGGTCTCTTGTTGTTGTTTGTAATTTTGAAGTGTTGCATTGTCGGCTAGGTTTATTATTTCCTATGTAGTTTGTTTTTATTTTTAGTAGTTTAACTTTTTATGTATTATGTATTTTCTACGGTTTTTCTAATGTATTATGTAATCGTCACTTTTTATGTAGTAGTTTATTTGTGTTTTCTATAAAAATTTGAATCGTTGCACTTTGAATTTATGTAAATAATATTTGTCAATTCTAACATGCTTAAGTAAGTAAATAATAAAATATAAGAATAAATGCAAAACTAAACACACTAATATTCTTCTAATTAATGACATCATCATAAATTAAAAATATTATTAAAATCACAATATTCTTAATCATTAGAATTGAAGTTGTTAATATCATCCTCAGATAAATATCTTGGGTTTATTGAGACAAATCTTCTTTCTGCAGATGTTAGTTCCTTACTGGTTGATGATGCTTGTTCTTCGGCAACTTGAGCATGTAAAATCTACAACGTGGTGCTAGCATTCGGTTATTCTCTTTCCTAATCCTCTTTACCGCAACCTCGCAATAATCTTGATAAGTTCTAGGCATGATCATTGAGAATCTTGTTGGGATTGGAGCATTGAGAATTTTCAAGTCATGAACAAGATGTTGTGATTCGGCTTATCGATATGCCCATTCGCAATGTAAACAACAATAATATTCAGGTGGATATGAATATTTCAGCTAGTGAAAATCAACATTACGCTCTATTAAAAGGTGGGGCTTATAATCGTCTAGCACGAATTCACTGTTATCAGTTGAGGAATCACCGGAATAGCTGCTATGATTTGAGCTGTCATCACCACTGCTATTCGGATCCTTTGGATAAAATATCGGCCAATCTACATTTCTACGATTTGACATTGTATTTTTAGTAGTTTACTAAGTAGCGAAAGATACTTATATAGGTATCAAACTCAATAGGTTGTGGGATCATGACTATGATCCCACCTACCATAATTTAAAACAAATA
This sequence comes from Lycium barbarum, assembly GCF_019175385.1. Classification (NCBI taxonomy): domain Eukaryota; kingdom Viridiplantae; phylum Streptophyta; class Magnoliopsida; order Solanales; family Solanaceae; genus Lycium; species Lycium barbarum. The sequence continues at coordinate 62,809,930 of NC_083348.1, read as the reverse complement.
TTACTAATATCATAAGGAATCATCATCATCGGACATCTCAGAGTCTGAGTCCCACTTGGATGTGACATAACCATTTCGACTATATCCAGCCCTAATGCAATGTATTTGCATTCGGTTGTTCTCTCCGCGAAAACGATTAAGAGAAAAATTCAACTCTTGTGGAGTGCCACGAGGCATTGACGCATCACGACTTTTTGGGCGTTTAAGTCCAAATGCCCTCAAGTTTTGTTCCAGTGCTGCAACCTCCCTAACACACCAATTCCACTCATATGTCATTGTATTGTAGTAATGTTGATTGTATCTCTCGTTCGGGGTTATTCGAGTGTTCACAATCTTCACCCAATTTCCATGTCCTACCCATTGCTTCGAATATGTCTCCGGGACAGAATGATGTAATATGACTAATATTTTGAAATTGGTTAAAAAATGACATAACTCGATTTTGTGTGGTTGCTAGTTATTCGTCAATTATGTTATATAACACTCATTGGTACTTTATTTCTATATAACATTGATTTTATCTGCGTTATGCATGGTGGATTTGTGACGTTTCTAAATGACAACTCTGATTGACAACACAATAGACGTGTTTGACCACTTTGTATGACACACCTATATAGCGCCAATTTTAGATGTGTTATGCATGGTGGATTTATGACGTTTCTGAATGACAACACTGATTGACAACACAATGCACGCGTTTGACCACTTTATATGACACACCTATATAGCGCCAATTTTAGATGCTTTATGCATGGTGGATTTATGACGTTTCTGGATGACAACACTGATTGACAACACAATGCACGTATTTGACCACTTTATATGACACACCTTTATAGCGCGTTATGCATGGTGGATTTATGACGTTATAAACACAACGATTATTGTATTCATTGAGCTAAAAAAACCCACATTTTCAGAATACCTAGAAATATTACATTCAATAGTTGGTTTAGAAATAGACAAAAAGGCGAAGGTAGCTCAAGGAATCCCCATGGTAGGACAGAAACAAACACAATTGAATCTTATCTTGGACAAGATATATTAGGATGTTACACAGATTTATCAGATGAAAAATGGTAGGGTGTTGTTCGGCCCCTTGAAAACCGACCTCTCTATATCCATGTTGATTTTTAAAAGTTGTTGGACACATCATTGAGGGAGATGCACACTCCTCAAAATGCGAGGGAGTTCGAATTTGGGGGTGAAAATCTCCAATGGGTTGAATTATATTCGGAAGGTGTGATTATGAGGTATTATATTGTTGGCATAATTTGGTCGTGCCACAAGCATTGTCGCCTACATTTCAAACCTCCAAATTCTGGTTTATCCAGCACTTGATGAAAGAAATTTTAGAAATGCAAAAATCATTAGATGTGTATCATGCTTTGGACGATCTTAAATTTCATGGAGCGGATGAAGAAGAGCATTGGAAACTGTAAGAAAATAAAAACCTTCACCGAGATTCTTCTTATCCAGTTTTTCCAGTCATTCAAGAATGGATAGGCCTTCCAAAATATTTACCACAAACATTAAATTGTGGAGTGTCATATTGTTGCGTAAACCAAACAAGTGCTCCTAATGATAATAGTTGGGATCTAGACTACAATGAGTATGATGAAGATGAAGCAGGGGAAGTCAATGAAGAAGAGAGAATAAGTAAAGATGAAGATGAAAATGACGATGATGATGAGGTCGTCCCAGATAGTGACGAAACTTAATCATTGTATTTTACGAGACTTTGTCATTTTTATGTCTTTATCCTTTTTTTAAGATAAGTTATTTTTGAATTGCATCATTTATAACAATCTCAAAATAATTAAATTGCATCATTCATAATAATCTGAAAATACTAAAAGTACATCATTAGTAATAAACCGAAACTACTTAAAATACATCATCAAAGAAAATACTTAAAATAGATTCATCAATTCATGGGCATGACTAGATGTTCTGCCACCACGAAATGTGCCGCCACTGCTGGATGTTCTGCCACCGCGAAATGTTCGGCCAACGCGAGATATTTCGCTACTACGAGATGTGCTGCCACCACGAAAGTATCTTCCGCCACGAGAGGTACTTCCACTGCGAGATGTACATTCACCATGACCCCGTAAAGGACACTTACACTTATCATGACCAACATAATTGCAAATTGAGCATTTTCGAGTGTATCTCCCCAATGGAACATCCATTTCATTAGGAATACGATAATACACTCACTTTTTCAATTTATGGATAAATGCTTTGTTAGCAACCATGAAAAATGACTCTGGTGGCCAATAACTATCATCACCAAGTGGGTAGAACTGACCGGCATACGTTTTTGCATAATTTTCCATGATATATTCCAGAGCCACATATTGTGAGGCGTTATTTGCAATGGTATGAAAACACTTGAAGGCATGAGAACATGGAATGTGGTATGATTGCCACTTTCCACATATGCATGTTCTTGACATCTCACAAATTGTGTGAATGTTACCTCCACGATCTTGGTGCACACTTGTCGTGAGTTCAAATATACGCTGTGCCAGGTTGTACTCAGTTATTGACTGTTGCTAACACTTAAACTTGTGATACTTGAACAATTGTGTTGGTTTTGGCATCTATTTCAGGCTGTCTGCCACAAATCCTTTGGCCGCCTTTGATCTAGTGACGAGCCGCTCCATAACTTGCCTAAAAGTCATTCTCACCGTTGCAGTAATGGGTAGTCCTTGTGCATATGTCAACAAGTCATTGAATGACTTAGAGTTGTTTGTTGTTAGCATCCCCATCTCATACCTTCATCTTTGTGTAATGTCCATTTATCTTTATCGATTTTATTCAACCATTTGAAGACTTCCTCATCCGCCCGCCTAATCAACTCCATCCGTATATGAAACTTCTTCTCCTGATGCTCTGTTGCAGCCACCCACATCCAATTGTTCAGTGCTGGGTTTTAATATGCCTTTTGAAAATTTGCCTTCAAATGCCTTAAACAATAGCGATGGTGGGCAAAGGGCGGCTGCCACCCATGCAAGTCCCACATATTGGTCAATATGCCAGCATTTCTGTCTGATATATTGCATATACCCATTCTATCCTTAATAACATGTTGCCTCTAGTAGGTCAAAAACAAACTCCATTTCTCTGTGCTCTCATTAGATGCAATTGCAAAAGCCAAGGGGAATATAGACCCATTCACATCCATTCCAACTGTAGTTAGTAGCTTGATGTCGTATACCCCGTACACATGGGTTCCATCTATTGATATTATTGGCCGACAATGAGCAAAACCATCAATGCATGGTTTGAATGCCCAAAACACAAACTGAAAAATATTACTGGCTACACCAAGTTTCGACTTGTGCTTTCATTCAACAACAGTACCAGTATTGAAGTGTTGTAGAACTGCTATGTATCTCGACAACATCTTCAACGAGCCATCCCAATTTCCATAGACAATCTAATGTGCACGCCTAAGCCCAAGATATGCCTTTCGCCTACTTATGATGTTACGGTATACTTTTAGAACGGCTGTAATGCAGTCTTTAATTTGAACCTGGAGAAATTTCACTACCAACATTTATCAATAAGGAACCTCATATTAACATTAAAATTAAAATAAACTTGAGCGAAGGGGGTACCTTGAGCTTTGTGCAATGTCGCCAACTAGGACACAACAATCATATTGATATCTAGATTGAAATGATCATCTGAGTATTCACCCATGTCACAAGTGTGCTTTGGATAGAACTTGGAAATAGTCCATATCTTATCTTCAGTCTCTTTACCACGGAGCATCTGTTGACAACCTTGATTTTTTTCGCATGTAGACCAATCACCAATATTTTCGAGTGGAACCATCAACTTTGAACTCCCTCATATTCTGGATGCAAAAAATCTTAACAGCCCTTTGCAATGACTTTTTTGAGATGAATATCATGCCTTTTTCAATGTGAACATCCTCTTTTATAAGATTGTTTGGCTCTTTCCACAATCTTTGATGAATATGATCATCATCGCTAGTAAAGACAAAGGCATTAGGGCGACCTTGAAGATGATAAAGATAGGGAATGTCCTTGGAATGCCACTGAATCGGGGTTTCTTCTAGTATCGGTTCTTATTGCTGAAATTGTCTTTGCAGCATCGACTTTGCTAGTGAACTGGGTGCTGTGAATTCAGTTCTTCCTGATATGACGGACTTTGCATCATCGCTTCTAACAGTGGTACTTGACTTTGAGGATTAATATCATCTGCATCCTTACTTTCACTCGCTGGAAAAAAAAGACTTTATCCTCTGATTCCTCCACATTAGGTATGTCATCACTATCACTGGTTGACGATTCTATATAATTCGGATAATCAACATTATCCAGTAAAAGGTTTTTCGTGAAGAAAATAAGTACAACATATTAACTACCAAACATCAATATTATATATATATATATATATATATATATATATATATATATATATATATATATATATATATATATATATATATATATATATATAAATGATGGACCTACCAATAAAAATTAACGTTGCACTGGTTTAAGGAATGATCCACATTTGGTGCAACGAGTTTATTTTGTGTAAAAGTTTCCCTACACAAGAAAGTAGAGTATTTTAACTACTAAACATCAAATATAAAACTATTTATATTCAAAAAATAGACCTACCAATAGTAATCAACTGCACCGAAACTTGAGGAAGTAGCATCGTTTTGAATAGTTGGATAACTGAGGATGTTCCATCATGATTCATCCATCCTGATTGAGTGGGTTGCACGATATTTTTCATATCAGGTGTAACCTCTAAAAATTACAATCAACATCTTTATTACCATACAAATAATAAACATATGCTACTCCACATAATAAAAAAATAATAATAATGAATATTTAACACTGTCCATCAAATTGCTGGCTTAAAGCTTCCAGAGGCATTTGACTCCTCAAAATGTCTTCATAAGTACTTATGTCAGGATAAGTGTTAACATGAGTAGGCTCTGCATTAGCGACTTCAGGCTGAACTTTCTGGCGAATTCTAGACGGGGCTTCCCGACGAGTTCTATTTGGGGCTTCCTGAGGGGCTCTATTCGGGACTTCAAGACGATTTATGGGGACCTTGTCGACATACATCTCAAGGACGTGCAAAGTGATACATTCCCTATAATCATCCGGCGCCTTCAAAGAATCAGTCAAAGAGACAACGTCTACGATATTCCACACGCCATAACTAACTAATCCTTGCGGTGAAATAGATATTGGATATCTCCCTATTACAGTTAAATCAAATTCTCGCCTACTAACTTTAAGTCTACTATACAAGGCTTGGAGTAGTCTTGAATATTTTAGGTCAAGTGAAAATTTAACATGGTATTTTTGGAGAATATCATAACTCAAATTATTAGACTCATTAATTATTTTTCTGTCCCAAAACAAAGAGACTCTAATAGTTGGAACATCCTCCATTTTTTGCTACTTTAGAAGTTGGATGATTTTTTATGTTTTCCTTTCGTCCAAAATCTACTTTATATAAGGTTTGAATGACTTTAAAGGTACCATATAACGCAATAAATTATTGCGCCATGTAACTTTACGTTAAATCAAGTTCGAATGGACAATAGAATCAACTAAAAAATTAGTGGAATTATTGACTTGTATAATGTAGGAAATTCCTACGTTATACAAGTCAGTATAGCGCATTAATTAACTGCGCTAAAGGACTTAACTGAGCCGTTACAGTTAAGTCCTTTAACGGAATAAATTACTGCGTTAAGGATACTTTGACACTAAGTTTTTTTTTTTGGGGGTATTTTGGTTTTTTTTTTTTTCCGGTCATTTGTGTTTCGGACTCCTCCATCACGACACATAAAATAATAGAATAATTATATCACCAAAATGTATTCTCCATTCCTTTTTAATTTAATGAAGCTTTTTTCTCTCTTAGATTCTTTTGTCCCATTTATAACGCTTAATTGATTCGGGGTGCATCTTTGCTCCTCTAGTCATTAAAAAATTAGAACGAAAACAAAAAATGGTGTGTTCAATTGGGTCAAGCTCTTGAAATCTACCCACTCCTAAAATATCCTGAAGATGTAATTCCACTTTCCAAAAGCTTAAAGTGAGTATTATTATTATGTACTTCCTCCGTTCAAATTAGTACTCCATATTTCTTGTTTAGTTGGTTTAAAAAAGAATTATGCATTTTTAAATTTGGAAACTGTTAATGTAAAACTTTTTATTTTAACCTTGATGAGAAGTTTTTATAACCTATGGTTCCTGATGCAAGCAATGGGGAATATAATGGTGAAACATATTTACAGGGAGATGAACTTGGTGGCACACAAGCTGACTGACTTAGGAGCAAAATCTGATCAACTGATGGGAGAATTAGAATTTTGGGATTCTCCCCCTTATCTTTCATTTCTATGTTAAACAAAGACAATTTCGAGAAAACATCATTTAGATCTATCTCATGGCGAGATTAGTGCTCGGAAAGTTACTAGGAGGTAGTTGGTGCTCTTTCGGATTTTGTTTTCGAAAAAGAGTCACCACCTAATTTTTAGGGAATTAGGAAAATCGGGTTCAAAGGATTTATTCAAATGCCGTGAAAAAGCCTTTGTAACCAATGTTCTAGATAAGGATTCTGATGATCCCCTAAGGAAGGTGTTAGCACCCTAATATTAAGGATCCGTACTATACGTTGACCTTCGAATTCCAATGTATGAATTATGCATGAACTGTTTATATTGTGTTTAATTTCCCGCTTTTATAAAAGATTGTCATTTGGCATATCATTTGAGATTTTTTGAAAAGAAAAGAATATATCCCCTTTATATAAGGGTACTTTAGGTTCGAATTTATAATATCTGAATAAAAGTAATTTCCTTTTATATATAAGGACAGTATATCTTGTTTGGAAAATGCCAAATTATTTGGTTTGCAAATATATATATAAAAGTATACATATCCCCTTTTATGTTCATGCATAGTCCTTGCATCGTCATTCTCAGTCAAGTCATATACTACTCCAAAACATCCCGCTTTAGAAACTCGTATTTTACGAGTGCGGTTTCATTTATTTGAATAAGTCCGGCTTTATAAAATCATTCAATTTCAATCCTATTCCAATCCGTATATATATGTGTAAATAAAAAAACTGTTTTTTTGGTTAGAAATTGGGCTTGGGCCCAAAATCCTGATTCTGTAAAAAATGTACTTTTTTAGATTTGGGCTTGGCTCAAAAATCATTTTGTATTTATGGTTGGGTCCTGGCCCAAAATTCTCATATAAACATATTGGGGTTTAGCCTAGAAAATTGCATTTTTTTTCTTTTTTCAGATTTTAGTCCGTCTATATATATATATATATATATATATATATATATATATATATATATATATATATATATATGAAACCTCTTTTGTCATTGATGAAAAAAATTTGGTTTGTGGTTCAAAATAATATCCAACACTTTAAAGTTCTAAAATTCACTTGATTTTTTCAGATAAAGGCTTGTATTTGGCAAAGTCATTTTGTTATTCTCAATGTCACACCCCTATCAGGAGTATGACGGGCTCTGACCCGTAGGCCGAGAACCACCTGACTTATATGTTACTTTGAACATTATAAACCATAATTCAAAGAACACCTGCACGCAGAAAAGGCCCAACATAGAAATATCCGATCATTCAGCACATATGTTCATATGCGGACCAACAAGGTCGCCACAACATAACGCATATCATAAAGCCGACAAAGCTAACAGTAAAATATCAAGAGCTCAAAATAAGGCCGACAAGGCTACCAAAATATTATACAACAATATGAACCGGTAGAGCTATAAAACATCTAACTGTACACACACGTCTACGAGCCTCTACATAGAATACAATGATAATAAGGACAATACCAAATAGACTGCAACTCCGAAGTAAGTGGAGTGCTCGTGAGAATCCGCTGATAGAACACCTACGGGTCTGATCCATCTCCCTGCCTACCTGCGGGCATAAGCGCAGCATCCACAAGAAGAGACATCAGTACGAATAATGTACTGAATATGGAAGGCATGAATAACAACATAATATAGATATGGAAGGTAACATGGAATAAGAGAGATAACCTGTATATCTTGATGCCTCATAAGGCAGATGTCATGCATGCTTAGCCTTTAAAAAACCAATTCTATACATATACATAGTACCATGCCCGACCATTAAGGCTCGGTGAAATATATATAGTATTATGCCCGGTCATTAAGGTTCGGTGTCATATATATAGTATCATGCCCGGCCATTAAGGCTCGGTGTTATCATCATTAGCCCGCGCCTGGGCCTATATCATAACATGCCCACTGCAGTGGTGTGCAAATCTACGTGCCATGCCCGGCCGACTATAGCGTGGCGCGATGTGAGAAAGTACATACATATATATATATATATATATATATATATATATATATATATATATATATATATATATATAAAGCATGCATGAGAGCCAAATAAAAGCTACGACTCTATCGGAGTGACGTAAGGTCGGTAACCTCCGATTTATATTATGGAGCAATCAACATCGCTATATCTCACCTTGAAGGAGCAATTATTATAAGGTGAGGTCAACAACAATGAATAAAATTGAGAAAATCACGAAAATAACTCAACATTCTCATATTCACATTGAAATCATAAGCTTGGGACTTTTAAATATGAAATCATCATCATCATCATCGTAATCCTCAAAGAAACATTATCATCTTTAGCATCGTCATTCATATTGTAAAAAGCATGTCTGTTGTTGTTGTTGTCATAAAAGCTTATAGAATCATAAATCTTTGACTCGAAAAATAGGGACATTTTGAAAAACATTTATGGATTATGAAGATAGAAGTCATGCCTTTGAATCATGGACTCTAACTTTTGGAATTAAGGAGGTTATGAAACATATGTAGGGAATTATAACATAGGAGTTTCTAGAAATAGGATCATCGTCATCACAAAACATGTTTATCTTTAGCATCATAAGATCTCTATGAATCATGAATCTCTAGCTTTTGAAAATAAGAATATTCTTGGAAAATATTTATGGATTCACATAGAGGGATCATGGGACATTTAGAAAACACCTATTGGATTCATAAGAAAGGAATCATGCCTTTAGAAGAAAGGGACTAGCCTTAACATACCTGAAAGATAATTTCTCGACTTCCAACTTACTTCCTGTCATGCAATTCACTTAAGATCATTTGTAGCCTCATAATCTACATATACGACCATTCATACTATTGTTAGGCTCATCCTCATACGCTCGTCTTAATCCCTTAATTTAAATCCATTTAGAATCTGCCGATATTTGGGCAGCATCTCCCATGTTTATATGCCTAGCCCAAAATCACAATCCAATAAACAACAACAACAACAATACCAGCATCACAACAACATTATCAACACCAATAGGCTCCATAAAACATCTCACACGATGTTTTCCAAGTTTCTCAACTATCCAACTTATTATACGACTATGTAATAACTATCTCCGTAAATAAACTGAAATTAATATTAATAAGGAGGGATTCATACCTTATTCTTTCTAGAGCAGCAGTATCTTCAATATTTACTTAGAATCCAAGCCAATTCCAACGCAAGACAAAACTATAATCGTGACTACACGTTATCCGGACCTCGATTAATACTCCGTAACTTGAAATCTCTCGATATCCTAGCTTTTATGTTATATATATGCTCTCATATGTGGCTGAATTTTCTAGAGCATTTGGGAAATTTTTGTGAAGAAAAAATGGGGTTTTGCCCCTTATATAGGGTGCCAAAGTCGGCATCACTGTAGCACTGTAGCCGTACTGTAGCAGCGCGCCCTGCTCTGCCCGCCTAACTTGTAACGTCCATAATTCTCTATTCCGACGTCGTATCGATGAGCGGTTTGTTGCGTTGGAAACTAGACTCGACGAAATTTATTTTAAGATTTTAAAACACCTTAAAACTCCCCATATACCTGGAGATATACCCCTCTAAAGTTGACCCAAAATTCTGTCCTTAATTCTGCCAACTTGTTCCAAATTTTCGACAAACTTATTTTCGTTGATTTGCTTGGTCCTAAAATCTTCCGAAACTCTGATTACATGATATTTATCACTAATCATAATTGATAATGGTCATGTCCTTTGGTTCCAAGGCTGTCTTTCTCGGTTACGACTTACAAGATCATAATTCATTCTTTACTTAAACCATATACTTAATAATGTTTCGTTCCTCACACTTCAAAGTTGTTTTACCTAGCCATAGCTCGACATACTTACATTCAAATTTAATCAGTGCTTCTTCGAGGTACGGGGTGTAACACTGAAAGCGCGGGGTGTAACATTCACCCCCTTTTAGAAACATTCGTCCTCGAATGTTGAGGTAGAGTTCGCTATGAGGTAGATGTCAATGTTCTTACCTGTATTTGTCAGTATTTACTTTACTTCCTTGCAGTCTTACTTGCTCATTTAAAACTGAACTTATCCGAATTACGCAGTTTATCCTTCTTCTTTTGTGGCCAAATTTACGCCCGTACTCAAGGTCGTCTCTTTTCTTATTATCTATCTGTCTACTAACTCTTTATGCTTTATCGTTCTCATTGTCTCTTCAGCCTTCTTTGTTTACATTCTTGTATGCCCTTTCATCCAGTACTTACCACATACTTTTATCCAATTTTGATCCCATCTTCTTTTTATTCAGAAATTCTTGTTCTCTTCGATCTCCACGTATCTTTCTTACGTTTCACAAATGTCCCAGGCCTTTGTCTTCTTGTTTACTTATTATTATTCTTCCTCCCTTAAAGATAACCTCGAGATTGGTCACATTTTATCATCCTTTGCTTTCCATAGCAGTCGAATTAATCTTAGCGGTATTTTATCTTTCGACTAGTGTAACACAGAAATGTCTCGCTTAATTTCTCTTTCCTTCAATTGGACTTCTGGCACTTGGCTAACTAACGGTAATTCTTGTACTTATATCAAAAACATCTCAAACCACTTCTTTAATGATTCCTTTCCTTCAATTTACTCTTAAAGTTTCTTATCCTTAGTTCGACTAATAACTTAGGGGTGAATTCAGAAATTTGTCAAAGAATAACTAAGATTTCTAGTCATGCGGCGGATTTGAATCTTTTCATTCTTTCCTTTCTCTGTAACCTTCATTCATCCCCTTTTTCCAATAAGAGCCATCATGTTGCTTGTTCCACGAGGTCTCATTGTCAGCCGCTTGTCCCAATCAGACGTGATATCCTTTGATCATTTCCTTTGGGGTTCTCCTTCTACTTTTAACCTTTGCCCGATTCTCACTTAATAAGTCTTTCCCATAGTTTGACGCAATTATCTATCATTTCGGTTTATCAATCAAGCGGATCTCTTAATTCCTTAAATGTCCATCTCCTTTATTTATATCCTTGAATCCTTTTCCTGCGATCTTATCTTCATCTACTTCTATGACTTCATCTTTCGTGGACTTAGTCCCTCCTATTTTGCAGCCCTCTATTTCTCTACTAGTGGGCAGCTTTCTTATTTAGCTGTGACACTTTTCCTTGCTTGCTTCTCTAGTGCTACTTTAGATTATGCCCTTAGTACTAATCGATTTTATATACATATCATTCCATCTTTTTTTTAATGCTTTTGTCAAACTCCTTAATTCCTTACAATGTCATCATAGTTCCACCTATGGTAGCGCCCAGATGGCTTGCAATAGCATTTCCTTGCCAATGGCTTATTATTCTCATTAATTACTTTACCTCAGATTACTCATCCAATGCGTCAAAAATACCATAGCCAAGGGATCTATATTTAAATGGGACTCCATTCGACCCATACAACAATCCTCAGCACCATTTCTTATACACTTGTATACAACATTTTCTTATCATCGTTGTTATCCCCTATCACAAGATTGTACTTACAACATACTAATGATCATATCTCAAGCTAATCCACTATTCAAAATATTTTCAAATCCATATTTGAATCTTTCCTCCAATTTCCTCTCCTCCAATCTTAACATCATTACAAAATAACTCATAAGCATGAGACTAAAATAAAATCCTACTTAAGTACAACTTCCTTTCAATATGAGTGTGCTTCCCTCTTTAAGTCCTTGGCTCTCCTATACCAGCGGCTAATTGAGACTCAACTAGCTTCCATCATTCTTCAAATATTTGTTGTCGTCCCTACACCGTTTTACTAGCCATTTCATCAGGACGGTTATTTGTATGGTCCTATGACATATACTTTCACGATTTGATATCAACGGTGACTTATGATTTCACGACGCAGGAGATGTTTTCTAGTCTCAGGTAGTATTGTTGTCATGCTATCCATAGGCATATTGTCTTTCTTTCGTTTGACGATCATTGAAATTCTTAAAAATATTCCTCTTTTAAAACTCTCACCTCTTCCAGTTCTACGATTTCTCTTTACTAATCCCGACTATGCTTGATACTTAACCTTGGCCACTTGTATGCCTTCTCACTTCTTTTGCTACCTTTTTTGGGGTACGTTGCTGCATATTTAATTGTAACCAAAAATTTCTCTGGTACGAGCGATTCGAATCATAGCCCGGAACACAATGTATTGTAGTGACAAAACTTAATTCCTTGATTTTCTAAACCTTTATTATCTTGTCATGCCTCTGTTCCCATGTCTGTCTCATAATATACATGCATTTAGTCCATTTCCATTTTTTTAGCACATCCCTGCTATATTATTTCATCTCGAATTTCGACTCCTTCAAGCCAGTACGTTTCCTTCTTCTGTACTTGGGAATATTCTAATTCGTCTAAGAATGTTCTCATATACCAGTAACATTCGAGCATTGACCGTCTTTGGTAGTCATTTGGCCAACCCTAGCAATCTTTTAACTTCTCTAGTCCATATAATGTCGGAGTTACTTCCATCGCATGGGTTGAATTATTTCTCTTTTGCTAACTGGATTCTTGTATCAAGTCATCCATATATATTGGACACAACTCAAACCACTTCCTTCCTTCATGCCTAATAGTCCCCAGGTTAATGAATCAATGGTGACATCGGAATTCGTTAGGCTCCTTATAGTATGCCTGACTATACCATGCTCCTTCAGCCGCAATTTTCCTTCATAGCTATCCTTTCCCCAGTACCCTTGAGATTCCTCTTACTCTTGGTTCCTGATTCTGAGTTGAGTTTATACCATACCAGTAAAAGTCGATACTCTCTCTCATTCATTCTCACGATTCGTCCTTTCTTTAATTTGGCTCATAATGTCCCATAGTTTCTCTTAACTAATTGTTTGTATCATAAATATTCATCATAATCCTTCTAATGTCCCGCTGATTCTCGTTCTCATTATGAAATTTTAGTAAAATACGCCCTTTTCTTTCTTCCTTCGTTTATTTCTTATTTCCCTTACGATACCATAGCTTGCTTATGTATGTCTATTTCTCGTATATTTATCATGTTTCCTTTATAATCGCATCTCTATTCCAAGTCCACTATCGTGTGCCATCACTGTCTACCTTTGGCCAACCTTACTAATTTATTAAGCTTCCTCTTATCGTCACCGATCACATAACTTCCTTTAATTAATTTATAATCGCGCTTTCTCATACTTCTGTCCTCAAGGTCCTCCTTGGTTTCCTTTACTCTTAAAGGGATCTTTCCTGTTTACCACTTAATATTATCTACCTGGAAATCTACAGAACATTCCACGATGAGTACAAACCCATCGTGATCTTGTATATATATATATACACTTCTAGGGTGGAACTTTACCGTTCTCGTTAACTTCCTTTCCCATATCAATATCTCTTTGTTATCACTTACTAACCAATCTAATCTATAAATCTTAGAACTGTATTTGAGTTCCAAATGTCAACTCTCTTTATGTTTCCAACAAGTCTCAATCCTCTGAAATCTCGGATGCAACTCATTCCACTTTCTTTAATTACTAATCATTTTTTTCCCTCCAGGGTTTCTCCTTTAAATTAAATTAAGATCATTCTAAAACTTCTCTTTGAAAGAGTTTCGTAGTTATCCCTTCAATCATGACTTACCAACGGCTGATGGTCACATTTTCCCTTCACTCTTTCTATATAAACATGCAAACAATTCAATTTGTAAAAATTTCAGCAGAGTTTCCTCTATAATTATTACTACCTCATTCCTACACACAGCCCAGAAAACACATCCAATGCCCCACAGAGCAATCACAAATACCCATAATATCTTGCTCAAGTTCTTATAGCAACATCTATCCATATTAATAAAATAGGAAACATACCTTTCGAATGAATAACTTCAATTCTCAGCAATTTCCTCGTAGCAGCATAATCAACTGCTTATCCATGATCAAAACATTTGGATTAGGATTAGGGACATCATATCCTATGATTTAGCTCTATGGCATGATCTAAGATAAGAAAGAAAGGTCTATGGTTCCTAAATGCCCTGCAGCCTCTTATTTATAAGTGTGGCGTGCTTCACACCCATAAACAAAACTCTACTGGGCACGGCTCGTAGACATTCCCGAGGACGAACTGCTCTGATACTAATTTGTCACACCCCTATCAGGAGTATGACGGGCTCCGACCCATAGGCCGGGAACCACCTGACTTATCCGTTAATTTGAACATTATAAACCATAACTCAAAGAACACCTGCACGCAAAAAAGGCCCAACATAGAAATATCCGACAATTCAGCACATATGCTCATATGCGGACCGACAAGGTCGCCACAACATAACGTATATCATAAAGTTGTCACGCCTAACAGTAAAGTATCAAGAGCTCAAAATAAGGCCAACAAGGCTACCAAAATATTATACAACAATATGAACCGGTGGAGTTATAAAACATCTAACTGTACACACACGTCTGGGAGCCTCTACATAGAATACAATGATTATAAGGACAATACCAAATAGACTGTAGCTCCGAAGTAAGTGGAGTGCTCATGAGAATCCGCTGATAGAACACCTACGGGTCTGATCCATCTCTCTGCCTACCTGCGGGCATGAGCGCAGCGTCCACAAGAAGGGACGTCAGTACGAATAATGTACTGAATATGTAAAGCATGAATAACAATATAATATAGATATGGAAGGTAACATGGAATAAGAGAGATAACCTGTATATCTGGATGCCTCATAAGGCGGATGTCATGCATGCTTAGCCTTTAAAACAAACATTTCTATACGTATACATAGTACCATGCCCGGCCATTAAGGCTCGGTGTCAAATATATAGTATCATGCCGGCCATTAAGGCTCGGTGTCATATATATAGTATCATGCCCGACCATTAAGGCTCAGTGTTATAATCATTAGCCCGCGTCCGGGCCTATATCATAACATGCCCACTGCAGTGGTGTGCACATCTACGTGCTATGCCCGGCCGACTATAGCGCGGCGCGGTGTGAGAAAGTACATACATATATATATATATATATATATATATATATATATATATATATATATATATATATAAACTACATCATAACATTCCCGCTGCAGTGGTGTGCACATCTACGTGCTATGCCCGGCCGACTATAGCGCGGCGCGGTGTGAGAAAGTACATACATATATATATATATATATAAAGCATGCATGAGAGCCAAATAAAAGCTACGACTCTATCGGAGTGACTTAAGGTCGGTAACCTCCGATTTATATTATGGAGCAATCATCTTCGCTATATCTCACCTTGAAGGAGCAATTATTATAAGGTGAGGTCAACAACAATGAATAAAATCAAGAAAATCACGAAAATAACTCAACATTATCATATTCACATTGAAATCATAAGCTTGGGACTTTTAAATATGAAATCATCATCATCATCATCGTAATCCTCAAAGAAACATTCTCATCTTTAGCATCGTTATTCATATTGTAAAAACATGTCCGTTGTTGTTGTCATAAAAGCTTATAGAATCATAAATCT
Organism: Lycium barbarum; assembly: GCF_019175385.1. Taxonomy (NCBI): domain Eukaryota; kingdom Viridiplantae; phylum Streptophyta; class Magnoliopsida; order Solanales; family Solanaceae; genus Lycium; species Lycium barbarum. The sequence continues at coordinate 62,793,972 of NC_083348.1, read as the reverse complement.
TTGACTCGGAAAATAGGGATATTTTGGAAAACATTTATGGATTATCAAGAAAGAAGTCATGCCTTTGAATCATGAACTCTAACTTTTGGAAGTAAGGAGGTTATGAAACATATGTAGGGAATTATAACATAGGAGTTTCTAGAAATAGGATCATCGTCACCATAAAACATGTTTATCTTTAGCATCATAAGAACTCTATGAATCATGAATCTCTAGCTTTGAGAATAAGAATATTCTTGGAAAATATTTATGGATTCACATAGAGGGATCATGGAACTTTGGAAAACACCTATTGGATTCATAAGAAAGGAATCATGCCTTTAGAAGAAAGGGACTAGCCTTAACATACCTGGAAGATAATTTCTCGACTTCCAACTTACTTCTTGTCTTGCAATTCACTTAAGATCATTCGTAGCCTCATACTCTACATATACGACCATTAATAATATTGTTAGGCTCATTCGCATGCGCTCTTCTTAAAACCTTAATTTAAATCCATTTAGAATCTGCCGAAATTCGGGCAGCATCTCCCCTGTTTATATGTCTAGCCTGAAATCACAATCCAATAACCAACAACAACAACAACAACACCAACATCACAATAACATTATCAACACAAATAGGCTCCATAAAACATCTCACACGATGTTTTCCAAGTTTCTCAACTATCCAACTTATTATACGACTATGTAATAACTTTATCTCCGTAAATAAACTGAAATTAATATTAATAAGGAGAGATTCATACCTTATTCTTTCTAGAGCAGCAATATCTTCAATATTTACTTTGAATCCAAGCCAATTCCAATGCAAGACAAAACTATAATCGTGACTACACGTTGTCCAGACCTCGATTAATACTCCGTAACTTGAAATCTCTCAAAATCCTTGCTTTTATGTTATATATATGCTCTCATATGTGGCTGAATTTTCTAGAGCATTTGGGAAATTTTTGTGAAGAAAAAATGGGGTTTTGCCCCCTATATAGGGTGCCAAAGTCGGCATCACTATAGCAACACTGTAGCAGCGCGCCCTGCTCTGCCCGCCTAACTTGTAACGTCCATAATTCTCTATTCCGACATCGTATTGATGAGAGGCTTGTTGCGTTGGAAACTAGACTCGAAAAACTTCATTTTAAGATTTTGAAACACCTTAAAACTCCCCATATACCTGGAGATATACCCAGAGGCGGAGCCAGAATTTGAAGCTTGTGGGTTCGGGATTCTAATTCGTTTAAGTTACTGGGTTCTAAATTAACAATTTATACATATTCACTGAATTTTTAAAGACCAATACAGGGGTTAGACCAAAGTTACTGGGTTCGGCCGAACCCCCGACTACCATGCAAGCTCGGCCCCTGGATATACCCCTCTAAATTTGACAAAAATTCTGTCCTTAATTCTGCCAACTTGTTCCAAATTTTCGACAAACTTATTTTCGTTGATTTGCTTGGTCCCAAAATCTTCTGAAACTCTGATTACATGATATTTATCACTAATCATACTTGATAATGGTCATGTCCTTTGGTTCCAAGGCTGTCCTTCTCGGTTACGACTTACAAGATCATAATTCATCCTTTACTTAAACCATATACTTAATAATGTTTCGCTCCTCACACTCCAAGGTTTTTTTACCTAGCCATAGCTCGACATACTTACATTCAAATTTAATCAGTGCTTCTTCGAGGTACGGGGTGTAACACTCGAGTTCCCAAAATCGTTGTATTTAATCCAGGTTTTTTGAAAATCGTTTGGGGACTTAAGGTCTACTAAACAGCATAAGCACCGTTGTCCTAAGGCGACTAGTTCTAACCATAATATTCCAATAATAATATGAGTTTTTACAAGTGTATAAATACAATACAACATTTTGAAATAAAAATTAAATAAATGAAAGAGAAAAGTTAGGCTAGGGGTGTACCAAGCCCCTATTTAACCATTTTTACCCATGGTTGGGCCTTCAATGCGCGTTCATATATATTAGCTCCCCTTTAACTCATCCACGAACTGTTTGGCAAAAGAACATCTGTTGGGCCTCAGCCCAATAGTGGTTTTGACACGGCCCAAATGGCGGAATAGGTGGAGAGGAGAAGGAAGAGAAAGAAAATCCGGTTAGACATTATTTTATGCACTTGTCATAAGCATGTATACAACACACACACACACACACATATATGATGGCTGATTTATAAGCACATCATATAGTCAATATCTAGGAAATGGGCATGGCAGCCTAATACTTAAGCTTCCTAATGGGCTACGCCAATCCCTATTTGTCCTCTTTATTTTACTCTAAGTGTGAGAATGGGCATTCTATATTAATCTCAGGTGGGCCGAGCCCAAACTTCTATTAATTATCGAATTGACTAAGTGTTGAGGCTTAGAGACCAACTATCCCTCAAGTGACTGATATACACCTCCTATTCATTCTACGCAACTATGTATATACATAGTATATCACTTGATATACACTGGATATGTATATTTCATGTATATACCATGTATAACACCATCAAGATTACTTCTTTTATGAAGAAATACTATGTATATCTATTTTAAACTTAAACTAACCCTCAAATCCTATTGTTACCATTAAGCAATCCTAACTTTTTATTTTGGTCGAACCGTACTAAGTTGGGTTGAAATCAACTCCGACCTTTCCAGGTACAACCCTTTAAACCTTTGACTCTTTTAGCCACCTAGTTAACTCTCCATTTTTAAACAATGTGATCATAAACTAATCCTAAGGCAAAATCTAGATTTATCCTCAACAAGCAAGCATTAAACATGTACCAGCTCACAGTAGGTCCAAACATAGTCTTAACTAATTGATCAATAAGTTCTCAGAGTAGTCATGAGGAAGTAAATCAAAACACACACTGCTTATAGTTCTGGACAGTGCAAAGACCAGTAAAGGATACACATTTAACAAATAAAGCTCACCCCAAAGAAATACTACATATAAGGGCTTGCAATTCAACAAGTCAGAACACCAGAAAAGGAATAAGACTATTAGATGACATTTTACTTTTTCATACTCTATTAAAAGACCAACATATCCTATCAGTTTTTCCAGGTTTTAAAGGACAGATATGAAAAGATTAGGCAATTCAAAGGGTCATCCCCTCTTGCGACCTATCCTTCACCTTGAACTAGAAAACAGGTTCATATTTAATCCAAAACAACCAATTTTGTGCAAGACAAACTCATTTTGACCCACCTTTTGATCCAATGACAGGGGAAGAGAATCAAACGTATAGGTTTGTAAGTTGCACCCATGGGCTTATAAGGCATGACATGACAACCTTTTATTTAGAAAGAGACATTGTGAACCAAATGAGACTTGGTTCTTTGTCCATCTTCTCTCAAGGTGTCTTTTAAAAGACTTCATCATTTCCAAGTGGCCTATAACTTATTTATCTAAACATATGACACTCTTGCCTTTTTTTTTTTTTTTTTTACCTCTTTACACTACTAAAAAAACGGAAAAAACCGTTGACAAAAACCGACGTCTAGCGTCGGTTTTTTTAACCAAACCGACGGGAAACCGACATTTTAACGTCCGTCGATTTTAATAGCCTCGCTTTCAGAAAAACGACGGACAACGTCGGTTTTTACCGACGGACAACATCTGTTACGTTGTCCGTCGGGTTTTATTCAAATATTTTTAAAAATTAAAAAAAAATTAAAAAACCGACGGACAGGGTCGGTTTTATTAAATTCGGATTTTTTATCTTATATATAAATAATATATATATTATGAAAAAACGACGCACTGCGTCGGTTTTTTTATATAATTTTTTTATTTTTAATTATAAAACCGACACAACGAGTCGGTTTTTTTGTAAAATATAAGCATTAATTCCAGAAAACCGACGGACAAAGTCGGTTTTCTAGAAAATCTGCAAAATTAATTTCCAGAAAACCGACGGACAGAGTCGATTTTCCGGAAAATTTTCAGCATGCAAATCATGCATTTTCTGCAACCACACCTGCACAAAAACCAGTACCAAAATCTGCTCAGAAACCAATAACAAAAGCTGCTCAAAACTAGCATTAAAATGCTCCAAATCAATTCTAAAAGAGCTACAACACATAAAATCATCCTAAGTAATAATAAAACACATCAAATACGATCTAAATAAACCTTCAAAGTTCTGAAATATTTAAATGACCAACCAAAAGTACCATTAACTAGTTTTAACATAAGTCCATTATTAAATTCAAACTACTACAACTGATCATCCGGTGTTCGGGCTACGAAATCACCGTCATCATCATCTTCTGGGTCAGAGGGAGGGGGAGAAGGGGGCATACCAAAACGTCCACATGCGATGTGGCTTTTAACTTGTGCCATTAGCAATTCAATATTCGCTTTCATGGTGTTACTTTCCTCAACTCTTCTTGCCTCAGTTTCAGCTAATTTTCTATTAAGTTCAGCAATTTGCTGCGCCATAGCTGCAACCTGAACATCATCAACTCCCTCGGCTTGTCGAGAAGACCCTTCACCTCGCAATCCTGACCGAAGGCGACTTAAGTTGTTCCTTGGGCCTAGACCGTACGCTCTACCCTTTTGTACTCCCCCAACTGCTCTACACCAAAAATCTATCTCTAATTCCGGTGGAGGACGGCTCGGATGCTCAGGCTGAGTTTGGCTGTACTGGTCCACATGATCCATATATTGCCTCTGTATATTAAAAAATGAAACTTAGTATATAACGAATATTATCATAATTAAACTTATATATAATTACTTAAATAATAAAATTATCACTTACATAGGAATCACGAGCCCTGTCCTCAACCCATAAGGTCGGATCCGACTCGTGCTTCTTCTTTTTTGTATGGGTCTTTAGGAATAGCTGATCCTAAGTTGGCATCTGTCCCGTAGCTTTTTTCTGCAAAAAAAAAAAAAAAAAAGTTAAACATAAAATTAATAGCTCAATAATGATATATTGATCGTAGGTAACTTTAAAAGTATAAAATTACTTACCATTGTCCTAGCCACGTGCCCCTGACTTCTTGCACCCGCAGTGTGCAAAGAGCCACCTTTCTGGGATGCACGGGCAGCCTTTGCCTGCTCAGACTTGGCGATAAACTCAGGAGTTTGCCAATATGCCTTAAGTTTCTCCCACTGTTCAGCGTTTAGCCATTGGGGCATCGTCATATACCTTCTAGCCCTCGAAAACCAATCAGACAACCTTGCACTCCCCTTCTTCTCAAAGTTTGCAGCAATACTATCATTGTCCATTGGATCCCATGTACAATACATCTGCAAATCAAATAGCTAATGTTAGATGATTTATATAAAAGTAAATTCAAGTTATAAAATATGTATGGAGTAAGAAATACAGGCGGTAGATTATATGGAGTAAGAAATATAGGCCAACAAGAATAGGGTGCAGCCGAAACAGAGTATGGTGTGAAACCATCCGCACACAAACCCAAACGAATGTTTCTTGATTCACTAGCAAAATCAGGATAAGTTCTATCAAAATGTTTCCATGCTTCTCCATCCGATGGATGACACATAACACCAGGTGGCCTTCTATTTTCGCTGTGCCATCTCATGTGAGGAGCAGAACTCGGTGATGCAAACAACCTCTTTAACCTAGGTATAATAGGTAAATAATGCATCGCCTTAATTGGAACCGTCTTCCCACTTGGTGTCCGCTTATAACGCGCATGTCCACATATTTTACATTCATTTAAATCAACATCTTGCTTATAGAACAACATACAACCGTTTGGACAACAATGAATTCTATCATACGACAATCCTAATTTGGAAACCAATCTCTTTGCTTCATAGTAACTCTTAGGTATGTCGAATTCCGGACTAACTAGTTCCCCTACAAGCTTAATCATTGAATCCATAGCAGCTTCAGCAACAGTCCAATCTGATTTGATGTTAATCATTCTAACTGCAATAGACAACTTAGAATGCTGACTCCCTACCCAAAGTGGATGACTAACCTCTTCTAATTCTTGATAGAAGCGCATTGCTTCTTCATTAGGAGGTTCCTCAAAATTTTGCTCAGGTTCAAACCCAGACTGTACGCCAAAAGCATCATTAACCATATCATTAACTCTATCATATTGGACGTGACTATATTCTTGCGACACACTACTTTCACCGACAACCATATTGTAAAATATACCATTGACCCCATCAGTCTCTCCATGATCAGTTCAAACATAATATTTCTGCTTAAACCCACGACTATATAAATGAACCCTAACCGCTTCCGGTTTCAAATACTTCATACACCGGCAATGAGAATAAGAACACCTAATTACCCCTTCATTTTGAAAAGGGTAAAGTGTCATTGCATGTTTGATAAACCCATCAACACCTTCAACAAATTCATCATGTACACCCACACGATTACTATTATTCATATTATACATCCACATACGATCCATCTACAAAAATATACCCACAAATTATTGAGGTTATAGAAATATATTATAACTTAAGAATTCTGACTTAAAATATAACTTAAGAAAACACAATCCCAACCATTTCTAACTTTGGATTCTCAATAACAATTCTAACTTTAATAATTTATAAATTCTAACTTTAATATAATTTTGAAAAGCACAATCCCAACTAATTCTAACTTTGAATTCTCAATAACAATTCTAACTTTAATAACTTATGGATTCTAACTTTAATTCTAAAAATTGAAAAGTAAATCTAGTCAAATAAAATCTACATTTTAGTTTTGAGGTTATAGAAATATTATAACTTAATAATTCTAACTTAATTTGAAAAGCACAATTCCAACCAATTCTAAAAATTTGAAAAGTAAATCTAGAGAAATAAAATTTACATTTTAGTATTGAGGTTATAGAAATACTATAACTTAACAATTCTAACTTTGAAAAGCACAATCTCAATCCATTCTAATTTAGAATGATCAATAACAATTCTAATAACTTATGGGTTTCTAACAAAAAGCACAATCCAACAACAAAAAAAAAACTAGTCAAATAATTAAAGTATATATTTTTGCACATATTCAACATCAACAATATTACAAAGAATGATAACTAAGCTAACACAAATACATTGACAAAGAATATGAAATATAGCACAATTTCAACCCAAAAAAAAAATGACAAGTAAATTAAACTAGGCAAATAAAGTTTACTTTTTTTTTTTTCACAAATTCAACATTAATAACATTGCAAATGATGTTTAACAAAGCTAAATAGACGAGCCTTAGGCCTAAAATCTACAAATAAAACTAAGATTAAAAGAATTTTAAATGCCCTAATTTAAGAGAAACTAACCTTCAAAATGGGTTTGGGGTAGGGGGGAAGGAGCTGCGCAGGCAGCGGCGTTGGGCGGCGGCGAAATGGGAGGCGGCGTCGGGCGGAGGGGAGGGGGGCGGCGGCTAGGGTTTGGGGAGGGTGGGTTTAATTTTGAAGAGGGATAGCTGAAATGGGAAAGAATCCCGTTACTGCCAATATATAGGAAAAGCCGACGGACAAAACCGACTCTGTCCGTCGGTTTTTTCCGCACATTTGACCGGATTTTGACCCCAAAAATTTAAAAAAAAAAAAACGAAACCGACACTGTCCGTCGGTTTCTTCAAAAAAAAAATGTTTATTATTTTTTTAAAAAACAAAATGAATTGTATATTATTTATAATATTTTTTAAAATAAAACCGACGTACGACGTCGGTTTTATATTAATTGTTTTTTTAATTAAATCGACGTGGGACGTCGGTTTATTTTGGCGGAATTATATTTTCAAAATTCTGCCAAAAAAACCGATGTTGTCCGTCGGTTTTCTGATTAAAATAATTTAAAATAATTAAAAATACAAAAAACCGACTCTGTGAGTCGATTTTCCATCGGTTTTTTAAACGACCCAGTGCGTCGGTTTTTGATCCGTCGATTTTTAGCAGTTTTTTAGTAGTGTTAACCCCTTTAAGACTAAATGATCAGTTTTTAGTGAAAACAGTATGGCATCAATATCAAGTAGCAATCTCATTTCAGACTACTATGACCATTTTAAGGTGACCGAGGGATTATAGTGTTCTAAGTCAAAATTCAAACCAAATAGAGTATCACTAGAGTCCTTTCAGTTTGCCTTATAGTTTAACCAAAACCATTTGGAAACTTGTTTTAACAACTAAAAATCATATTTGAGTTTTAAAGTTCATCTCTTCCCCTACCAGTGTCACTAGATCCCTTTAAGACTTAATTATGGACTAACTTTAGGATTATGGACTAACTTTAGGAGAAACAAAATCTGGTGACATAGGCAAATCCAAAATAAGCTCATTAACATCACATATTCAAGAGGATAAGCCTAACCAAAGAACTTGAACATGATGATTATAACAACCATACCAGTCTAAATTAGATGATTATCATGGTCTTATTACCTTAAAATATTAGTTCACAAGCCATTTAAATCACTTCCTATAATCAAAAATCAAAGATAAACTCAAACTCCCCTCTCCAGTTTTAGAAAATCAATTTGGACAAACCTTGATCAGTCCATATCCTTCTCATTTAAAATGATCACCCCATTTAGAACCAGTTACTACAAAATCCTTAACTAAACCAAGCCATTGAAGAGAAACAACAATACAAGTCAACACAAAGCTGATAACACAATATCAATTCAGATGGAAAAACTATTTAGTAATTACTTGAACAGGGCATAAATTAAGCATAACATTATCAAACCACTTTAAACTAAGCACGTAATACTTAATTAAGCAACAAATATCTATACTAATACACAAAACTAACAAACACAGAGCTAAGCTAAGAGATAAACACCTAAACTAAGCAAAAACCTAAATAAAGCACTAAAATGATAAGTAATTACCTTTTTGTAGCGCAGTCGGGTCGAGATTGAATTTGGAGTCTTAGTGCTTCCAATCCAAGAACTCAGCCATCACAAAATGAAAATAAGAAGTTAAAATTTGAAACTAAAGACTCAACTTGGAAAGCTAAGTCAAATTTTTTAACTGAAAAACCTAATTTTAAGCTTTAACTGCTCAAAATATGGGTCTATTCGTATGTATAGGTCTGTGTTTGTGATAAAATGGGGTTCTATTTGTAAGAACCCCAAATCAACCAGAAACCCTATTCCATAGAGGTGGGACTATGGAAGTTTCAGAAAATTCTATATTCAAAAAACGAATCCTACGGTTAAACATGACTTAAATTAACAAGGATGGTTCGATTTGAACCTCTCAGGGTTTGATCTCAATAGTGCATGAACCCACCAAGAGGAATTAAGGATTCTCAAGCACAAAACAACAAAAGCCACAAAGAAATTGTAGGCCTTGACCGTAAAACTAATCAAAAATTCAAAAGGATGAGGGATATGCCGTGTTTAGGCGTACAAATGGTGGAAAAGAGGTGGCCATACGGATGTAGCATTAATTGCTACTCCATATGACCCTTGCAAAGATTGAGCGAGGCTTGTCGCCTTTGAAAAATTGCCAAAAATGGCCGAGATGACGAAGAGAGTGTGTGTGGAATCGAGAGGTAGCGCAATTAGGGTTTTGAAACTATAGCTGAAAAGCAACAAAATGCCAAAAGGGGTGTATCGTTTGTGTATAAGGGTATATATATTAGTGAGGGGTTGGGCCGGGTCGGCCTTATTGGGCTGGACCAGGCGGATTTAAAAAAAAAAAGGGAGCTTGTGTTTTAATGTATTTTCGTATATATATATATATATATATATATATATATATATATATATATATATATATATATATATGTCTTGTATACCGTAGATGTATACATTCGTATATATATATTGTATATACACCATATTCCAGGCTAATTTTCAAATACTATAATTTAAAAAATAAAGCTTTTCGTTTTAGCATAATCAAATTATTTTAATTACAACTAAAATTGAGCTTCGAAAATTAAACGAACTCTAACTTAAACGGTTACTTGCTAAAATAAAATGCACTTATCGTTTTACTTAATCAATTCAAGTTCCTCGACTTTGACGGAGTAAAATATTTGGTGACTGATTGTAGATGCTTAAAATAGATGACTCGTAATTGTTTTACTTCTTTGAGAAAATAAACGAATATTCTTGAATTCCTTAGAAATACGCAAAAAAATGTGAAATAAGATACGGTTGTACTCCTGTCGGTGTTTTGCCAAATGTAATGGCAAAATGTCACTGGGACAATTTTTTGTAAAATTGTGTTTAACTTCTGTAATGCATATTTTGCTCCGTCTGCTGTTCAGGAACTCTGAATAATTAAGTAAACTTATCGGAGGTAAAAAATTAGGTGTCAACATCTCATATATCAATGCAGTTTGGATATAGCATCTTTTAGATCTATCTCATATACGTTTCTTCTTTCCCATAAGAACTTCTTAATTCAAGTTTGTAACGAAGAGAATAATATGTTCCTAAAAATACACTAAAGAAATGAAAGAGAAAGGAAATAGAGCTAGTAGGATAAAATTAAAGGAATCAGTTTAAGGGGGTGGGTCCAATACTGCGTTGGTCTATAAATTGCATGTACAGGTAGTCAACTGTACCAAATAAACGGGAAATAGCATTTTCGAACCATGAGAAAGACATATGTAAATATGTAGTCTAATGCATCTGACTTTAGCCAGAAAAAGAAGAAGAAAAGAAATGCTCTAGAAGAAGAAAATAAAAAAAAAATGGTATGGTTATTTTGGCCGTAGGATAAATATAGTTGTCCTGCACTCCTGCCCTCCCTTTCGGGTACAATTACATTGTTGTAATTACCCTGCAGGTTATCTTATCCACCTTCTTCCTTAATCCTGTTCAGGAGGACAATAAAGATAAATATCGATGCCTCCTTCTTTCTACAATTTTCCGGTAACTCAAGGAGGACAATAACTCCATTATTGTGCTCTCTTCCTTCTCCTCGATCCGGCTGTTTTTCTTTAAAAATATTCCTATTCATTTAGTACCCGATTTGAAAATTTATATAGCTGATCCAACTTATTTCTGATTGAGGTATTCAAAAAAAGCTTATTTATTTTGGAGTTTCTATCCTCTTCATAAACTATCAGGATTTATCACATTAGTTTGAAATTACGACGTTGCTCATCGATACCATTCTTGGTATTCCTCTTAAAACATCTTCACCTTCAAGTTTTAATTGATCATTTCCTGCATGCATGCAACGCATTATGTAATCTCAACCATCACATGCAATCAGGGTGGAGCAACCGAGCAAGGTGGAATGTTCAATGAATTTCCTTTATCGCAAAATTTTACCATGTAAATAGATACTTTTTTATTTCTTCATATATACATATTCTTGAATCACCTTAACATCAAGGTGATTCAGGGTAATTCTTTTAACCTACTTATCAGAATTTGTGGCTCTGTCACGTCAACTGCATGCAAAATGCATTGGTGGCAGAGCGCATTCTCATCTTCCGCACGATCATCATCATCCTCCAACAGGAAGGTTCATTCCGATGATAGCGTGATCGTCACGCGTGGGAGCGGCCGTGGCGTGCTGAAATCAGCACTCTTCGGCACGCGTAGTCGTATCCGTCAAATATCACGTAAGAAGAAGAAGCCCGGGCAACACCACCACAACGACGTCGTAGATGACTGGCGTTCTCAATGTTCGTATGAGAGTTCTCCGGTGGAGGGTCGCCCACCACCGCAGCCTCTCCCTTTGCCGGACTTGGATGTCATACTACGTCAACATCCTAATTTGGTTCAGGCCCCAAGTGTACCACTTCCTTCGCCTAGACATGGAGTTTTGCATCATAAAGGTGGAGAGGAAACGGAAAGGGAAAAAGATAGAGAAAGGACGGATGCTTTCAATGGCGATGCACATAATATTAACAGCGGAACAACGCGAGAGGGGTATGTGAAATTTTCTATAATATTGCACTATTGTTTCTTATAACAACAATCCCAGTGTAATCCCACAAGTGAGATCTGGAGAGGGTAATATGTACGTAGCCTTACCCTTACCTTTATGGGGTGGAGAGGTTGTTTCCGATTAACCCTCGACACTCCTCCTTTATCTGGGATTGGGACCGACAATGCGAACGAGCTCATACCACGGAGTTAATATTGCACTATTGTTTCTTATTTTGCTCAAATGGATCCTTTTCTCATCGCCTCAATTTTTAATGACGTTTGTGTGAATCCAGAAATGCTTCCTAGTTCCTTCTAAGCTGTCTTGTGACTATTAGGTGTCTAAAAAACTTTTCTCGTGAATGAATTGGGCGTTTTACAACCAAATATTTTAGGGGTGTAGTTGGTTGACTCATGATATTTTGAACAATTCTCTAAATATAGAGTACTTTTATGCTTAACTGACTTTGTCTAATTTGGAATCCTGGTAGTTTGATCGAACGAAATATTTTTACTCTGTTTTTCTTCTGTCATGTGATCTTCTTTTTCAGTTTGGGGTTGAAAATTTGCAAAATTAATCACTTTTGGAGGAGATAGTCTAGTTTATTTATGGGTATTTACCCGTGTGAAAGAGAAGGAAAAGGAAAAGTTGGGCAAGGGTTACTTTACTAGGACGTGAATTGAAGTCATACTTCCTTGTGTTTTTCCTTTCCTTTCTTTTCAATTTCGAAGTTTGCAGCCAAATTTTTATATACACGTTTACTTTTTCTCTAGGCATAGCTTGCAACTGGAACTCATTTAGTCAGTTTTATCAGTTGTAGATTATATAGACCTAACAAAACTGTTCTTTGTTTTATATTTCAGCAGACTATTAAGCCAAGATGCTCGAAAGAGAACAGAGCACTCTGCAACTCCGTTGTCCAGGAAGATGCCACCTCGGATGCTGCTTGTCCCCGACAGAATCCCTCCTGATTTCTGGACAAGTGCTCCGACGAGTCCTTATGCAAGTCCTGCACATAGCCATTTAAAAAGTGGCCATGATCATACAATGAGCCCTCTTTTCGTGACACCTCCGAGTGTTTTTCAAGTTTGGTCGGCCCCGGAGATGCCTCCTAATTCGGATGCCCATCATGGTTTAGGTTTCTCTTATAACCATGCTTTTAGTAGTGTTGATAGTTCTCCTCTTCACAGTCCAAGATTAAGTCCTCAGCGAAGATCCAAGAGTCCAAGTGGACCTGCTTCACCTTTACATCAGCCACTACCAAATGATCATCAGAGTCCAATGGCGCGTCGCGAGAGTACTTGTGCTCAAGCCAATGTTCATCCTTTACCCCTTCCTCCTCTAGCTACCCCTCCCGTTTCACCACCTGCCCCTAAAACAGATATAACACCTGTTAAAAGCCAGTGGAAAAAAGGAAAGCTTATTGGTCGTGGGACATTTGGAAGTGTTTACGTAGCATCAAACAGGTATATAAATGTTCTTGATGGATGTCATTGCATATCTCTGTGATGTTATAAATGCTGACTGAATAAAATTTCTTTATAGTATCAGTGTATATAACTTAAGTCCTTCGTAATTTTCTAATGTAGCTTCATGAATTCTTCTTAACCAGGGAAACAGGAGCTTTATGTGCGCTGAAAGAAGTTGAATTATTACCAGATGATCCAAAATCTGCTGAGTCTATAAGGCAACTAGAACAGGTCAGATTTCCTTCATTGAAGCTGAATGTCATTTCAATGAACACATTATCTTTTCCCCATAAGTTTACAAGCTTGAAATGGTTTCAAATTTTTGTAATCTTTATTCTTTATGTTGGTGTAGGAAATCAATGTTCTCAGCCATCTCAAACACCCAAACATTGTCCAGTATTATGGAAGTGAAATAGTAAGAAATTGTTATTCACAACAACTTACAAACTTGACTCATCCTTGCACGTACTCTTTCATGAAAGTGTTTTCTTCGTTGATATTGCAGGTTGATGACAGGTTTTACATTTATCTGGAGTATGTTCATCCTGGGTCAATCAATAAATTTATCCAAGACCATTGTGGAGCAATTACAGAATCCATCGTGAGGAATTTCACACGCCATATTCTTTGCGGGTTAGCTTACTTGCATAGTAAAAAGACCATTCACAGGTAACAATCAGATATTCAACTATGAGAGAAATAAGATATAGAACCTTATGAAGAACAAATTTTGAAATATTTTCTTGTATAGGGACATTAAAGGGGCTAATTTGCTTGTTGATGCTTATGGGGTTGTCAAGCTTGCAGATTTTGGGATGGCTAAGCATGTAAGTTACTCGAATCTCAAATCATTTTTCTATTTGCAGTTTTTTTTTAGTAAAGAATGTTGTTCTATTTAGTAGAATGTAATGATTGATCCATAGATCTTTGTGCTTTACATGGTAAATCTCTTCACAGTGGACTGTTAATATGGGCTTTTAGATGCTTCCTCTTTACCCCCTGTTTGGATGGTGATTTCCCGTGGTTCATTAATGTATGGTTTTGTACGAAATCATATTTGTTTTCATTGTTTTTAAAATTATATGGTATGATGTTGTAAACCCGTGGTTCATCCCATGGTTACATAACCATGAAAAATCCCAATTTTTGTAACCTTTGGTGGTATTTTCGTGATTACGTATTTCATTTTCTCGTTGTACCCCACCCTCCACCATTCACCCCAACCTACCACTCACCACCACCCCACCCCCCGCCCTACCACCCCTACCCTTATCCCACAACCACCCACTACCCCTCACCACCACCAAACCCCACCCCCACAACCACTCACCTCTACCTTACCACCCACTACCCCCACCCTCATCCCACAACCACCACCCCTCCACCACCCATTTCACACCACCACCCAACCCCACCCCTACCCTACCAGCCACTACCCTCACCCTCATCCCACAATCACCCACCTCACACCACTCACCCCTCCACCACCCTCACTCATTACTTACTTATTTTTTAAAGTTTCTATTTTATTCTTTACCTGAGTTTAATTAATATATATAAACTAATTTCTAATTAAGAGTTAAGGGTATTTTAGTAAACTTAAGGGTATTTTGGAGAAATATTAGAGTTTAAACATTCCTCTTTTTTTTTTTTTTTTTTTTTTTTTTTTTTGCAATAACAGCTGTGAATGTCTTTAGATGATTTAATTTTTTTTTTGTTGGGGGGGGGGGGGAGGGGCTACTATATCGAGAATTACTATGTCAAACAAGAACAGTTAGCTTGAGAAAGACAAGAACAATAGTTGCAACAAAATTTTAATGTCGTCACTCTCAGATGTTATTAAAAGATCCTGGAATGACAGACTGGCTGTTGTTATATTTTTCGTTGAACCTTACGTCTTGTTATGCAGCTAAACGGGCACTCAGCTAATCTCTCTTTAAAAGGAAGTCCTTATTGGATGGCCCCTGAGGTACTTACCCTCAACAGCACATGTTTCTAATTATTTTCTCTCACTTCCCACAGCTTATATTTTCTGTTTCCTGCAGCTCTTGCAATCGGTTATGCAGAGGGATAATAGTAGCGATCTTGCCTTAGCTATTGATATATGGAGTTTGGGTTGTACTATAATTGAGATGCTGAATGGCAAACCACCATGGAGTGAATATGAAGCAGTAAGGACTTTATTTCTGCATTTTTAGCTCGTACGTGCTCTTTCCTGACAGAGATCAATTTCATAGCATGCTTCTCTTAGATTCACAGGGCTCCAAGAACTTAGCAAATTAATACTAATCATGCTAAATTTTCTTGTGTCAAGGGGTCATAATTTGTTACTCTAGTTGTGCAGTTGGTATTCCGTTAGACCAAGGCATTAGTGTAATAAAATATCTGATTTCTCCCAACGTACCTTTATTTTTGTCATTGGCCATCTAACAGGGTTAAAGATATCTTTCACCATGTTTAGATTTGCCTTTGGTCGAAACTCAAAATCAAGCTTTGAATCTATCAAATCATTAATTGCTGTTTGAACTTTATAACATCAGAAATGGAGGAATGTCAGGCAGCAGAAATATTAAGGCCACATGAGTCTTTGTTTATAATCTACTTGTGCAAGCTTTGTTTGTATAGTTTCACCAAAGAGCAAGATCGTGCAGTGCCATAATAACCTTTTACAGGTACAAATACATGAAGTTGATTCTATCATTTAATCTAACTATTGTAGGCTGCAGCAATGTTCAAGGTTCTAAAAGATACCCCACCAATACCTGAATCATTATCACCGGAAGGAAAAGATTTCTTGCATTGTTGTTTCCGTAGAAATCCAGCAGAGAGGCCATCAGCTAGCATGTTGCTAGAACATCGATTTGTGAGAATTTCACATCAGCCAGAAGTTCCTTCTTTTGTCCAGCAACTTAACGGCATAAGACTCACAGTATGTACATTCAGTCCCTTCTTCTCCCCCTCCCTTTCCTTTTTTGCTGGTTGTGTTTCTTCATGCCATGAGTATACTTTTGACAGGAAAAGTTGCATTCTCAAAGGGATCAGCTAAGTTATAAACTTGACTCAGTGCATGTATCATTAGAAAGATAGCATCTGGAAAGAGCTGGCAAAGAAGTAAAAGTTGCGATCCAAAGATGGAATACTCAGATGGGCAAATTCACTTTAATGTCTGCCTGCCCCCCGCTATTTTGCTCGTTCAACTCCCATGGTCGTCCCCAGTTCATCCCCCATTAAAGAACAGAGGCATTCTGGGCCGACTACTCTGATTACATGCCCATCTGGTTCAGTGGCTTGGAAGCAAGCTACCTATACTATCTTCCGAAGTTCTAAATAGGTGTACTCATCTTTATTGATGTGGTTTTCTAAAGAGATCAGGACTTTGTGAAAACATTACAGGCCTTTATCAATGTGCTCTATAGATAGATTGGAGCCATAGGGAGTTGGAGCCAGGGGGTACTCCCCCCTCATCAATGTTTAGAACTTGAGAGGAAGATAGGTTTATAGTCCAGGGAAATTGCCCTGCAGAGCTTCGATCTTATCTTTTGTGTATTAATTGAAAAAATTGAGCTTCCACGACAACTATACAGATGCAACGACAAAAATCAATGATACTGAAACCCTTTGAAAGTTGTATGAGTTAACTATCAATCTTTAAAGTACTACGTGATAGCTTATTGTGTAATGTAATAGCAGCTGAATGAATTCAACAAAGCAAAGCTTTGGCAAACATATAACAAAAACTACGCCTCTGTCCAAGCAAGTCGGGGTCAGCTATATGAATCCTCACTATCTAAGTAGGTCCATTTAAATTACTGGAAAAAGCTATTCAAAATACACGGGAGAGTGTTCTATAAGAACAAGTTCTCAATCTAGATAATTAAATGATAAGGAAATACGAAGAAATTTGCATCTAAAAATGTTAAAAATAGTTTTACTCAAAATAAACTTAAGACCTCTTATTAAAGTTTAGCCTAGCGTCACTAATTTTAGTGAGCCGTCCCTAATCGTCGGAGCTTTCTTTCCTCTGAGAGAAACTTAGCAAAGCGAGTAAGAGCTTCTTCATTTGTGCCTTCCCCATGAACTGCTTCAACGCGGCCCGTCTCCAAGTTGACCCTTGACACAGGCTCCTTCAGTAGATCTTTACCAATCTGTACTAGTGCCTGCATGTTTTTTATGGTTGAAATATCCGTAGATGCTGCCTCTCCGATCATACTATCGTTCTGTACAAATATATTAAGTCATCATGACAAGCGTATATATGTGTGTCAAAAAGGAATGCTTATAACTTCAAGTTGATGATCAAACCTGAATTCTGATGTAATTCTTCTGGCTGTGAAGGGACTGAAACAAGGTTGAAACATGTATATCCACCATATCAGAACTTGCATCACTATAAATATCTAGCAATGGACTGGCACCATTGTTGTACATCCAACCAAGTACGCCCCATCTTGAAGCCGTGGCAGCATTATACTTCTCTTTGTTCTTGCCTGTACCAGTGCCAAGTGACAAAACCAACATTTTCTTGCAGTCTACGGTTTGCATATCCTCATATTGCAGTCTTTTCGTCATGATTTCTCTTGAAATGTGAGTAATTGCCAGTAGAGTCTGCCAGTAGATTTAAAAAAAAATGTTGTTCAAATATCTGAATTCCTACAAAGAATTTGATATATACACTCTGCTGATCTTACAAAGAAGGAACAAGTTTGAGTAATCTTTTGTATATGGTGTTACTTGTAGCTTTTGTAGGCTTGACACTTACTTATATGTATAGTACGAGAGGAATTAATCATCTCAATCAAGGTGTAAAGTTACATAGTTTTGACATGTCTACCTTGATATGTCATCCCTTGTTAAGGATTAGTTAAATTTAATCCTCATGGAACTGTGAAAATCGGGCGTTATATCCGCTTTTGTATGTATTCACTTTTTGGTTATTATACGGGTAGAGGTCAAGGCCAAACCCCCAACAGTTTACTACATTAAAATAAAAAATATAGATGTTCTGCTCTTTTTCAAATGGCTACTCACTGGATTATTTGCAGCTACACCTCCATCAACTAGATCAAATGTATGTACTTCCCCTTGAGCATTCTATGTCTCAAAATAGTATGCAGGGAAATAAGTGGGTGCTGCTGAGGTGCCAAGACACACGTCCGATAGTCGTGCATTCTTAGTCATACTTGCTCTTGCCTGTTCAGTGTACATAAATATGATATCAGCATCATGTGCATTACATTAATTAGCAGAAAATAGAGCAGTACCAAAACATAAAGAACTTTATTTATTTAGGTGAAGAAGACTATACGTACATCAGTCGTCGTGAAAATGATGGGTTGAAGGCGCTTGATATCAAAAGTTGGGATAACTGTATGAGTCAACGTTTGATTCATAGTAAGATTGCCTAGTTCCGACCTAACCAAGGATCTCAGGTATTTGCCATCATACTTTGGCCCCCCAAATAAATTTGTGAGCCTCTTCACCAAGTTGTTGCTGCTTCATTAGATACACATAAAAATTGCCATTAGTAAAGTGTTCACAGAGACAAAAGCAATCTATATTTTATTATTTGAACTTAACCCCTTGTTTATGACATGAAACGTACTTTTATATATGTGAAAACGACAAAAAATTTGACAAATATTAATTCAATCTGAACCATAAATAGTTGAATCCATCAATTTTGAATATTGAATTCACCTCTTAGTTAGGGGTCGTTTGATAGGAAATATTAGAGAAAATAATACTGGTATTAGCTTTGATATTATTTATTAATTAATCTCTTGTTTGGTAATGTTTCAACCTATGTAAAAATTAAGGATAAGGCTTTGTGGTCCAGTGCTTCCCCGGACCTCAGTGGGATGTTAGTGCACCGGGGTGCCCTTTATTAATTATACCACAGGTGAGGATGGTATTAGTCATACCAGTATTATTGTCAAGGATCACATGCATGTTGTTGGATATATCCCATATTAATGAATGAACCAACTATTAGATAAAAAATAGTCCCAACATAACTAATCTCCATATAACTAATCCTCGTATAGGTTTCACGTTATAACTTCTTTCTGAACCAAACAACCCCTGAAGTTAGTGTTTCAGCAATTAAACTTATGAAAATTAAGAAACATTAGCTAGAATAACGTCAATAGTTCTAACCTGCTCCCACTAAAGATTTTAGGGCCGTGCTCAAAGTAGAAGTTGGTAATGTCTTTTGCGGCATATAAAGGGCGATTCTCCTTGTTTGGAGCTGTGAGCATTGTGGTTACTAGTCCACCTGTACTCGTTCCAGCTACCACATCAAAGTAGTCTGCAACTCTTGCATTGGGTCCATCAAGTTCCTAGCATAGCCAAAAGGGTTTTGAGTATATATCATTGCATGCAATATATATATGAGTACCTGATATAGTACTAGATAAAGTGGTTGATCATGAGTACCTGAAGTTTAGATTCGAGGAAAGCAAGAATAGTTCCAGGAATAATGCCTCTGATGCCACCTCCATCGATGCTTAAAACTGTTACCGTCTTCCCTTTTGTAGCAGCAAAAGCTATAGGAGGTTGCAAGACTAGGAAGGTCACTAGCAGAGCTAGAGCAGCTGCAAAAGTCCTAGTCATACTGTATCAAGAATAGCTAATTAACGGCTTAGCAATTGGCAACACCTATGTCTAGGTGAAGGCACATTTATACTGGAGTTTAACTTCCATGCACATGACATTGTAAACAAAATTTACATAATCACATCATTTAATTATTGCATGTAACGATTTCTTTAATAAGAATAAAAAAGGATAGCAACTTACAAGTAAATTAATAATCATAGATAATATGTTATAATAAGTTAAATTGCATTGTCAATGATGCAAAAGAATTTTACAGTACCATGGATATAATTTAAATTCATTTATATATAACCGTATTTCCACTCTTCGTCACACACGTTTTAGTGACTTAAAAGGAAAATATCAACTCTTGTTAGGATCTCGAGTTGTGTTGGAACTCCATGGAATTTTTTTCATTTTTCTTCCTTATTCTAGGTAATTGACATGTGATTTGATCCCCTTTTCCCGTCGCCTTTTCGTTGACTCTACAAAATTTAATTTGCATGTACTCCTTCAAGGCTCCACATGACAAAAAAATTCTTTCTTTCTTTCTTTGTTATTCATTTTGTGGGGAATGCACATGTGATTATGAGGTGTATTTTATCTTATATATCTGGCGATTAGAAGCTTGCATTAAATTATGTAACTCCTTATTTTGCCTCGATCACATCTTGAAGATTTCCCATGATTAAAATTTTATGAGTCCTGATCGTTAAGCAAACGATTTAAATTGACTTGCCCTACTTTAATGAGGTCAATAAACAAAAAATAATCTCTCAGTCACGTTCACTACTCACTAGTATTATTAATGGACTAATGTTATCTTTCTTCCTTAGAAAAAGAGATCGTGCTGCACATTGAAGAACACGATTGCTGTTGTTTACTTAAACAAATTACCAACTTAGTGAAAAAGGATTCTCCATCTTGCTTGGAAGCTGGCTATGAATATTGTGAAAAATATATTCGCTTCTTTGATGTGCAAACATAAAGACAAGTAATCTACCACCCAGGGACGTGGTGAGATTGATGAAATAAGGAGCTTGTTCAGATTAGCTGAGTGTATATTGATAAGCTTTTAGTGCTCGAGAATATTTTCACGTGTTGAAACTGACTTTAATAGATAAGCAAGCAGTTATGAGTTTTGTATTTCAATATGTTTCATGACCTGATTTGAACAAAGAAATATTTTTCAAATGGCGTCCGCGATTACTATGGTTTTCCTGCATATGATCGAGGTACATTATATGAGTTTGATTCTCTCGGGCCGGTTAGTGTATCTGATGTTAGTCACGTGGATTTGGGTGGTGACAAATCACTAGGGACAATCACCACCACCACCCACCACTATATTTCACCAACCATCACTATCAATCATCTTTACTACCATTAGCTACTATTATCATCCGCCACAACTATTATCGTCCGCCACAACTATCAGTCGTCACTATCAACGACCATCTTCAATCATCATCATTAACCACTATTGTCAACCACCATCAACAACACTAGCTACTAAATACCTCCAATCATCACTATATATCATCCTCCGCCACCACCAACCACCATATTTTTTTTAAAAAATAATTGTGATAGAATTAGATTATTAGTTATAAATAAGGCTAAACTTTATACATTCTAGAGAAAACAAACAGTTACAACATCTTAATATTCATATGTATATTCAAATTCAACCGTCTTAATCCTAATAAAAATAAAATGAGACCTTATTCAAGCATGGTTACAAAAGGATATTTAGGCATCGCGCTAATATATACAGTACAGGATGGAGAAATCAGAAAAAAAAAAATTTTTACAGTTGGTAATTAGAAAGTTCAGCTGTAAGATAAGTAAATCCACAAATAACTTCCTGGGTGTTGTTTACACGGAAAATCGGTATAGTTGAATTTGTAAACGTGGTCAAGGACACGTGGATCAATGTAACCAAAATTATGAAATAGCAAGTAATAATTAACAAGACAATTGAAAGTAGAGCATAAGCTAGATGTGTAGTCGGGGCCTTAGAGAAGCTTTGAGCTAGAGTCTCCGGCAAGCGAACAATCAAAACTTCGCTTAATTGAACAAGAGTAATTAGTAACTAAGAGCAAAATAAGAGCAAGGTGTTTCTTGTATATATTTTCAGATGTCTTACAAACGAATGAGTACCTCTATTTATACTAGAGCTATGGGGTACAAATTCCATGAATCGTGCCCCCTTAATTACTAATATTAATGTTGCAATAAAAGGTAATAAACTGTAATAAAGGCTGAAGGAAACTTGAGGTCTTCTGTAACATTTCGGTAACGGCCACATATTAAATGACGTTTGATCGGTGAGTAGGCATGCTTCTCTGGGCCTCTTGTAGTTTCTGCCTCCGAAAGAAGGTTACCAAATTACTTACCCGGAGCTTCGTATGATTTTTTTCGGAACCCCTAGCTTGCTGACTCGAATATGACTTGTCACCATCGTCATGTGTCATCTTTTAATACATCCACTTGGTGTCTATGAATTTTTCCCTATACAGATAGTCCCCCTACTTTCCGGTTACTCGCTGAGATGTGACAGGGAAGTGGAAGATTTTCCCCTTCTTGCCAGGAAGTCATGTAGTCACCCTCGCGATTGCCTCATTAAAAACCTTGCTAGAAAAAACTAATTGGGACGAAAACGGGGCCAAGGGAAAAAGAGTACAGTACTTAGGGATTTATATGATAACTCCGCCACTGGTTCTTCTACTATCGACGGCCAGTTAGTGCTGAAAAAGTACCACCACCACAGAAAGCTTAATCTCAGGTTTTTAGTGCTCACCTAAAACTTTTAATCTTTGAGTTTTGACTCTTGGGCTTTTAGTTTTCCCAAAACCTTTTAGTGTTTGAATTTGACTCTTGGGTTTTTAGTTGTACACGAATTTTAGAGTTCCTGACTCTAGGGTTTTCAGTTATACCCGAAACTTTTATAACCTTGCAGCCTTGGAGGCCGGGGATGTTAATGACCATGAATTTTCATCCGGACTTTTAGTCATTTAACTGGATGGCTTTATAAGAGAGGGCCCTTATGTTTCGATGCTTATGAAGAGGACGTCTCCCGTTCATTTGAGCACAATTGTTCAGATTCGTAATCCTTACTTGCTTTTAAATGTGAGCAAATTTAAGAATGATTTTGTTTCATTCGGACATATACGAGAATGTTTAGAAGGTGCAAGTTTCGCTTCATTCCATTCCTTGAACGTACAGAAGTGTTTACAACTTTGCATATACGACAGTTTACAGGAAATGAAAAAAAAATACATTGCAAAAGAATTGTGGTCGGGTTGACACTAATTGGGTCTAGCCGGTTCCTGATTCTGGTTCCTTCTATCTTTTCGAAGTTGATCTGGCAGTCCCGGTCTTTTTCTTTATTCTGGATCCATTTCGGGCTATCTCTGATACCTTTAACGGACATGATTCTTGTGGGCACAATGACTTTTTTTTTACTGTCTTGAAGCCATCTTCAGATGATTCCCATGCTTATTGCGACAGTCCCCAATATTCGTAAACATTACTGTTCCTCATCTAAGTCGTTTTCTAGCGACTCGCTCCGGAAACACTCTTGCCTCCTGTCAGTCTGTGGTCCTAACGGGTATAGTTCAAACCGGTGTCTGGAATGCCTCTGATCAAAGTTTAGTTGACCTTGATTCCGGGTCGTAGAAGATGTCGATATATTTACATGATCATCTTCTACGCGAATCTTCGACGTATACCGATTGTGAACACCTTCCCACATTGTTACCTGGAACTCTAGCAAATTTTCCTTGAGTTCTCATGATGCATCCGAACTCAGCGGGTTGAGACCCATAGTGAAAGCCTCAGCTGCCCATTCATCTGTAACCACGGGCAGCAACATCCTTTCCTTCTGTAACCGAGTGATAAAGTCACGGAGCGACTCGCGCGAAAGATGTCTGCCTTTCGCGTTCGTACCTTCCGGGCTCCAGCATGTGCTTTAATAAACATATCTACGAGCATAGAAAATGAATCAATAGAGTGTTCAGGCAAAAGAGAATACCAAGTTAAAGCCCCTTTAGCCAATGTCTCGCCGAATTTCTTGATCAAGACCGATTCGATCTCATTCGGTTTCAGGTCATTTTCCTTGACAGCCATATTATAGGCCGTTATATGCTCCTATGAATTTGTTGTGTCGTCGTACTTGGGGATATCTGGCATCTTAAATCTCTTCGGGATCAACTCCGAAGCAGCTTCTGGTTTGTAAGCTAACAGAGCATACTTTTTTGCATCCGGACCCTCAAGGACCCGTGGAGCCCCCAGGATTTGATCCATACTGGCTTGAATCTCCTTCGCATACTTTTCCACTTCCTTAGCGCTTTTGTTTATCTTATCAGTGATGTCTTTCATAAATTGTAAGACTTGTGCCCGAAAAGGATCATCTGGGACGGACTTGCCCCCGGATGCGTGTTCTTCACTCCCAATGGTTGTAACCTCCATGTGGTCTCCACTGGGTGTATCATTTCCAACAGTTGGTGTCGGAGGAGTCCCCCGGGCCTTCTGACTCTGGCGTTTGGATTGCCAAAAAGTGTTGAGATAGTTTGCCTCATGAATTTCATCTCCTCCATTATTGACTGTTGTTGCTCCCTCACGATCTATATTGCTTCTTCGAGGGTTTCATCAGTAGGTGTTGTTTCCCCTGTAACCCCTTGATTTAGATCGTTTTTCGGGACAGTTGCTCCATCGTTATTCCCGGTAGTGAGATGAGTTCGGTTATCAGTAGTGTTTGTCATATCTGCAGCAATTAAATCTAACAACAAGATCTAAAGAGAATTAGTGTAAGAAAGTGGGTCACAATAATACCACAATTGTCCTGAACCTACAGTGGGTGTCAAACTGTTTACATAGAAAATCGATACAGTTGAATTTGTAGACGTGATCAATGACAGGATCCATGTAACCAAAATTATGAAATAGCAAGTAATAATTAACAAGACAATTGAAAGTAGAGCATAAGATAGATGTGTAGCCCTGGCCTTAGAGAAGCTTTGAGCTAGAGTCTCCGGGCAAGCGAATAATCAGAACTTCGCTTAATTGAACAAGAGCAATTAGGAACTAAGAGCCAAATAAGAGCAAGGTGTTTCTTGTATATATTTTCAGATGTCTTACAATAGAATGAGTACCTCTATTTATACTAAAGCTATGGGGTACAAATTCCATGAATCGTGCCCCCTTAATTACCAATATTAATGTTGCAATAAAAGGTAATAAAGGTTGGAGGAAACTTGAGGTCTTTTGTAACGTTTCTTTAACAGTCACACCTTAAATGACGTTTGACCGGTGAGTTGGCATACTTCTCCGGGCCTCTTGTAGTTTCTGCCTCCGGAAGCGGGTAACCAAATTACTTATCCGGAGCTTCATATGATTTTCTAGAACCGCTCGTTTGCTGACTCGAATTTGACTTGTCACCATCGCCACATGTCATCTTTTAATACGTCCACTTAGTGTCTACGAATTTTGCCCTGGTGTATGTACGTAGGCTATATCATCGATGTATCATCTGGGATCTGATGGGAAGAAATTCCCCGCCTCTGCAACTAAGATGCAAGCTCATTCCTTAAAATTTAGACTGGCAAAAGATCAAAAATATTCCTTATACATTGAATGTGTCTTATAATTAGCCTTGGCTCACCTATTCGCTCCTACAGGTTATAGGGGCGGGTCCAATTAGGATGGGCCGACTCAGTGGTTCTGTATAGACAAGGGAAATTTTCAAAAACATACAGCCCAACATAAAATATTATGCCACATAGACCGATATATAATATTATACTCCCTTTGTCTCAATTTATGTGAATCTATTTTTTTTTAATCCATGTCAAAATGAATGACCTCTTTCCTAATTTGAAAACAAATTCACTTTATGAAATGATTTACAGCCACACAAATATTCAAGATTTATTTTGAACCACAAGTTTCAAAAGTCTTCACTCTTTCTTAAATGTCGTTTTCAGTCAAATGGGTTCACATAAATTGAAACAGAGGGAGTACAATATTATAATATATTATATAACATAGTATCTGAGAGAAAATACATAATTTATCAAGTTTTTATAAAAATGTATTAATAGTGTATAAAAGGTGTTTATACACAAATATAGGCTAAAGCGGATCACAAACTCAAAATATGAGCTAAGTGATGTAAATGTGTAAATATTTTCTCCAAGTAGACATAGAGCATAATATTCCTTCCACACAGACGGTTAAGCCTGGCAACCGGTCCGGTTTTACCGGTTCAAACCGGTAACCGGACCAGTAAAATCGGAACAGGAACTGATGGAACCGGTTTACCGGTTACAGTTAACCGTTTAAAACCTACCGGTCCAGTTTTGATTTTTTGGGACAGGAACCGGTTAAACCGGTCAAAATAAAATTAAAATTAAAATGTAGCCGTTAATTGTGTGGGCTGGACCGTTGGGCAATGATCCATTTTGCAAAAATGGTTGTTGCCAACGGCTCCAAACGCCCCTTTTGGTCCCCCAACCCCCCCCCCCCCCCCCCCCAAAAAAAAAAACTTTGTTTTTACACTTTAACCCATCCCCCACCCCTATATAAATCCCTCTTCATTTCCAATTTTAATCCACACCAATTCACTCTTCTCTTTCTCTCAATTTCTCTCAATTATAGCTACTTTGCAACAATTAGCCACTTTAAATTTCTCTCAATTAAATATTATAAAGTTTTATTCTAGTTTAAATTATTAATTTTGAATTATAATATTGTTGGTGGAGTTGGTGATTTTGCAACAATCCGAAGTAGCTTTGGTGGATTTGCAACTCTAGCCGCCTTCACTTTGTTGGAAATTAGTCCGGCAATTTGGTACCTTGGTTCCAAATCTATCTTTATTTTTCGCTATTTAATTTACGCAATTTAATTCTAGCAATTTAATTTGTTGCAATTTATTTTCTTGTGATTTATTTTAGTGTGATTTATATTAATTCTATTCAATAATGACGAAGAGATTTAGACGTGGTGCCGGTAGTAGTGGTATTGTTAAGGGTGGGTTTAATGAGGAAACATTTGTGAACGAAACACCTAATTTAGGTATTGATGTTGGTGGAAATAATCCACTTTTAGATCATGAGGTAATGCAACAACACTATGCCGACACTTTTAATGAAATTGATGATGATGAAACACAAGCCCCCGAAAATCCCATAGGAGATACAGGTCCTGCACAATCACATACACAAGACAAACCGCCAAGAACTCGTAAGCCAATCGCTAAAGTTTAGAAATTTATGACTAAGAATAAGGAATGCCAAACAGCTAAATGTACCATATGTGGACAAGTATTTGCTTTTAGGCAACAAACTAATAAGGATGGTGGAACGGGAACACTAAATAATCATATGAAAGCTAAACATATAGATGTTTGGGGAGAGAAAATGGGTTCAAATGTGAGGGGTATTCAAATGACGATAGACCCACGAACCGGTAAAATTTTTGCCTATGACAAGAAAAAAAAAAAACGTGTAGAAATAGCTAAAATGGTTGCTTTTGATGCTCTACCATTTTTCTTTCCTTCGGGTTTGGGGTTTGTTACTTATATTCAACGTTGTTATAATCCATTATTTGAGGATATTCCTAGAAGCACTTGTAGAGCGGATGTTATAGATTTGTATAAAAAATATAGATTTTATTTGCGTCATGTATTTAATTATTTAAATTGTAGTGTTTCTCTTACCGCCGATTTGGGTCTTAGTCTTAACAAGTTAGATTTTTTTGCTATTACATTTCATTGGGTTGATGATAATTGGGTGATGCAAAAAAGAATTATAGCTTTTTTATATGATGAAGGGAAAGGTCGTCACGATGGAAAATTTTTAGCGAATTCAATGTCTACTATTATGAGATTTTTTAACATTTATAGAAAAACACTTTGTATTGCTTTAGATAATACTTCTAATAATACAAAGGCGATTGGTCTTTTAAAAAGGGAATTAAACCCTCCGCTAAAAAATATTTTCCATGTGAGATGTAGTTGTCACATTTTAAACTTGATTGTTAAAGATGGTCTTGAGTGTTTTGAAGATTCTATTCAAAAAATTAGAAATGTGGTTGCGTTTCTTTTTTGTAATGCTAATAGAGAAAAACTGAGAGATTTTAAGAATTTTTGTGTGGAAAATGGCCTTAGACCTAGGAAAATTCAAGTAGAAGTTGACACTAGGTGGAACTACACTTACATTATGTTACAACAAGCATATAATTATGGGATTCCCATACAACAAGTTCACAACCATTTTAATACGAATAGTGATGATTGGTTAAATATTATCGATTGGGAAGATGTTAAGGAATGTGTTGAACTTTTACAAAAAATTTATAATGCAACTATTGCTTTTTCTAGACAATTCTATCCCACGGTAACCGGAATTTTAGCCTACTTAGCGGAAATAGCTAGAGTTTTATAAGAGTATAAAAATAAATCCGGTTATCAAGCGGCTATTTTTAATATGACAGCAAAATTTAAGAAGTATTTTTTTTCCATCCCAACTTTATTTATATTAGGTTCTCTTTTAAATCCTTGTTTAAAAATGTCTTATACTAGAGCATTGGTTAATCAAATTTATACCTTTTTAGAAGTTGAAGAGGAAGTTGAACCATCTTTAACTGAAGCCGAGCTCGCTATTGATGCCGAGTTTAGAAAAGTTTTTAGTCATTATTCTAATTTGGAAGAAAATGCTACACCCGTTACTCCACACCCTACTACTTCTCAAAGTAGAAAAAAGGGCTTGTCGGGTTTGTCGCATTTAAAAGTTTTACATTCACATCCAACTCCTTCTTATAATGCAAACTTTGATGAATATCACCTTTGTTTGATGCAGCAAAATGTGGATATCAAGGAACTAGATGATTTGGACGTCTTAGCATGGTGGAAGAAATACAAGGCGAGTCATCCGATACTTTCAAGAATGGCTCGAGATATCCTTACGGTTCAAATATCAACCGTGGCTTCGGAGAGTGCATTTAGCCAAGGAAGATAACAAATTGAAGACCATAGACACTCATTATCTGGATTTAGCTTGCAAGTACTAGTGTGCATTTGCGATTGGATTAGATCGGAGCGATGCAACCAAAACTTAGAAGCGGTGCAAGGCGAAAAGGAAGAGATTGAAGATTTGACAGCAAGTGGAGTGGACCAAATGGAAGACTTTGAAGATATCTCCATGACCGAATATGATATGGCGGATATTAGCCAAATAATTGACACTTTTTTATTTTATTATTCTACTATTTCTTTGCGACTCATGTATTATTTGCAAGTTAAAAAAAACTACAATTTGCAAATAAATGTTATCCATGAATAAATAAATATATGGCTCATTCAGCTTTCTTCTATTTACTTGTGTTCATATTTTTACTTATATTAAGTTAGTAATATACCTAAAATATACTTATAATATACATCTACTTAAATTAAAAACTAGAAAGTTATATACTTGAAAAATAACTAAAATATACTAAGAATATACTTATAAAATAAATATACTTAATTTATAAAATAGGAATTTATAAACTTAGAAAAAACTTAAGCTATAAATAACTTAAGTTATAATACATATAACTTAAACATATATAAGTATATATAGTATACATATAACTCAAACATATATATATATATATATATATATATATATATATATATATATATATATATATATATATATATATATATATATATAAGTTATATAGCCTAAGTATATTGATATATATAAGTATATTCTTAGTATATTTTAGGTATATGTAGTATAAATTAAGCATATAACTTAATATATATATATATATACTTTTCTTCTCTCTTCCCTTTTCTTCTTCTCTTCTCCTTTTTTCCCCTTTTTTTATCTGCTTCTGGCTCTGCCAGAACACCGCTGCGCCATCGCCGATGACTTTTTCCGGACAGCCCTCTCTTTCTCTCTCCTTTTTTTTTCTTTTTTCTTTTCTTGTTCTTTTTTTTTTCTTCCCCCCCCCCCCCCCCCCCCCCCCCCTTCTTCTCTTCTCCCTTTCAGGTCTTTGTGAACATTTTTCCGACAGTGAACAGTAACTCAACAGTGAACAGTAATTCGACAGTGAACAGTAATCGGACGTTGAACAGTGTTTTCCGGCGGCGACCAGGTTCAGTTCAACTGGAGTTGGTACCTCCGGTTGCCATATCCATTATTTGTCCATACACTTGTAGTTACATTTTGCTGACTTTAGACCTTTGAATAATTTATTAGTTCATACTCATTTTCGTGGCTTTGGTTAGTGATGGTAGACTAGGGTCATGTTCTCGTTCGGGGACGGGGGCGAGGGTTAGGAGGGGTAAGTGGGTTAAAAGAGCGTCTAGGTTGAGAGTAGGTTCTTGGAACATTGGGACGTTAACGGGGAAGTCCATAGAGCTAGTTAAGATTCTTAAGAAGAGGAAGATTAATATAGCTTATGTCCAAGAGACCAAATGAGTAGGTCCTAAAGCTAAGGAGGTAGATGGGTATAAGTTGTGGTTCTCTGGTAGGTCAAAGTATAGAAATGGGGTGGGCAATTTTAGTAGATAGTGAATTAAGGAATCAGGTGGTAGAGGTTAGGAGAGCCACTGATAGGATGATGTCGATTAAGTTGGTCGTTGAGGGGCTCACTTTGAACATTATTAGTGCATATGAGCCGCAAACGGGCTTAGGCGAGGAGGAGAAGAGGCGCTTTTGGGAGGATTTGGACGAGTTAGTGGGAGGCATACCGCCTACTGAGAAGCTATTCGTGGGAGGTGATTTCAATGGGCACATCGGGCCTATTTCGGGAGGTTATGATGATGTGCATGGAGGCTTTGTCTTTGGGGACAGGAATGGAGGAGGAGTCTCACTTTTGGATTTTGCAAGAGCTTTTGGGTTGGTGATAGCCAATTCGAGTTTCCCAAAGAAGGAGGAGCACTTGGTAACCTTCCGTAGTTCGGTGGCTAAGACTCAAATAGACTTTTTACTCCTTAAGAAGGATGATAAAGGTCTGTGCAAAGACTGTAAGGTCATTCCGAGCGACTATCTTACAACCCGACATAAGCTCTTGGTGATGGATTTAGGGATCAAGATGACGAGGAAGAAGAGGGTCGTGGATGACCGACCTAGGATCAGATGGGGGAGTTTGACCACGACTAGTGCCCTGGAGATGGGAGAGAAATTGAAGGATATGGAGGCCTGGGATAGTAGTGGGGATGCGACCAGTATGTAGGATAGGACGACTAGTTGCATTAGGGTGGTAGCAAGGGAAGTGTTGGGGGTCTCGACAGGTAGTCGTGGTCAGCATCGAGAGGACTGGTGGTGGAATGGAGAAAGGGAAGGTGGAAGCAAAGAAGGTGGCGTATGCGAAGTTGATAGAAAGCAAGGATGAGGTGAAGAAGTGGACGAATATGGAACTTTATAAGATGGCGAGGAAGGAGGCGAAATTGGCGGTTTCGACGGCAAAAATGGCAGCTTTTGAACGCCTTTATGCTGAACTAGAAGAGAAAGGAGGGGATCGGAAATTGTTTAGGCTAGCCAAGGCGAGGGAGAGAAAGTCACGTGATGTGGATCAAGTGAAGTGCATCAAGGACGAGTATGGCAAAGTATTGGTAGAGGAGACTCTCATTAGACCAAGATGACAGTCATACTTCTACAAACTCTTGAATGAAGAAGGGGACATAAACATTGTGTTGGGAGATTTAGAACATACAGGAAGGCGTCACGATTTTGGGTATTGCAGGAGTATTAAGGTTGAGGAGGTTAAGGGTGCTGTTCGTAGGATGCGCAGGGGAAGAGCGACCGAACCTGACGAGATTCCTGGGGAATTTTGGAAGAGCGCAGGCCCGGCAGGTTTGGAGTGGCTGACTAGGTTGTTTAATGTCATCTTTAAGACGGCAATGATTCCCGAAGAATAGAGGTCGAGTGTAATGATCCCTCTATACAAGAACAAGGGAGATATCCAGAGTTGCAACAACTATAGAGGTATCAAGCTGCTAAGCCATACTATGAAAGTGTGGGAAAGGGTGGTGGAGATGAGGGTAAGGAGAGGCGTGTCTATTTCAGAGAACCAGTTCGGATTCATGCCGGGACGCTCAACTACAGAAGCCATCCATCTTGTGAGGAGACTGGTGGAACAGTATAGGGAGAGGAAGAAGGAATTACACATGGTATTCATCGACCTAGAAGAGTCTTACGATAAAGTTCCAAGAGAGATCCTATGGAGATGCTTGGAGGCTAAAGGTGTACCTGTGGCGTACATTAGGGTGATCAAGGACATGTATGAGGGAGCCAAAACCAGGGTAAGGACAGTAGGAGAAGACTCAGAGCACTTTCCAGTTGTGATAGGGTTGCATCAAGGATCAGCTCTTAGTCCGTTTTTATTTGCCTTGGTGATGGGTGGATTTACGCAGCAAATTCAAGGTGAGGTGCCATGGTGTATGCTTTTCGCGAATGACATAGTCCTGATCGACGAGACTCGTAGTAGAGTTAACGCTAAGCTGGAGGGTTGGAGACATACTCTGGAGTCTAAAGGGTT
This sequence comes from Lycium barbarum, assembly GCF_019175385.1. NCBI lineage: Eukaryota > Viridiplantae > Streptophyta > Magnoliopsida > Solanales > Solanaceae > Lycium > Lycium barbarum. Next base: position 62,761,505 of record NC_083348.1, on the reverse strand, counting down.
TAAGCTGAGTAGGACTAAGACAGAGTACTTAGAGTGTAAGTTCAGTGAAGCACCTCAGGAGGCTGGCTTGGAAGTGAAGCTTGGTACCCAGGCCATCCAGAAGAAAAGTAGTTTCAAGTATCTTGAGTCTATTATGCAAGGCAGCGGGGAGATTGACGATGATGTCACACATCGTATTGGGGCAGGGTGGATGAAATGGAGGCTTGCTTCCGAAGTGCTAGGTGACAAGAAGGTGCCACCACAACTTAAGGGCAAGTTCTATAAAGTGGTGGTTAGACCTACTATGTTGTATGGGGCGGAGTGTTGGCCCGTTAAGATATCTCACGTTCAAAAGATGAAAGTTGTCGAGATGAGAATGTTGAGATGGATGTGTGGCCACACCAGGAGTGACGGGATTAGGAATGAGGATATTCGGGACAAGGTGAGAGTGGCCTCGGTGGAAGACAAGATGCGAGAAGCGAAATTGAGATGGTTTGGGCATGTGAAGATGAGAGACACAGATGCCCCGGTGCGGAGGTGTGAGAGGTTGTCCATGGATGGTTTCAGACGAGGTACGGGTAGGCCGAAGAAGTATTGGGGAGAGGTAATTAGACACGACATGGTGCAGTTACAGCTTACCGAGGACATGACCTTAGATAGGAGGGTTTGGAGGACCCAGATTAGGGTAGAAGGCTAGTAGATAGTCTCGTTATCCTTTCTTATTAGTAGTTGCATTATCGCAGTATAATTTCTTGTGCTCTGATTTCTGCTATTATCTGTTATTTCCTGTGCTTTGATTATCCTATGTTATATGTGTCGCTTGCGTTATTTTATTTCCATATCGCTTTGAATCTCTTAGCCTTATCTGACCTCTTTTTATGTTTTTTTTTATTGAGCCGAGGGTCTTTCGGAAACAGCCGTCCTACCTTGGTAGGAGTAAGGTCTGCGTACACTCTACCCTCTCCAGACCCCACGTTGTGAGATTTCACTGGGTTGTTGTTGTATATATATATATATATATATATATACGTATATGTTGTTAGTCAGTAAATATATAAACTTTACTTATAAACTTATATAACATATGTAAATATACCTACAATATACTAATAAATACTATAATATATATACTATACAAAAAATGAAAAAAGGGGTTTTCTAACGTTTTGGACCGGTCCGATTCCGATTTCCAGTTTAAAATCGGTAAACCGGAACCGGTGGCTGGTTCCGGTTTTTAGACCGGAAACCGGCCAGTTTTATAACCGATTACCGGTCCGGTTCCGGTCAAAACGGTTAACAGGCTTACGGACGGTTCGACATAATTAATTTTAAGTCCCACTCGATCTCACTCATTCATTTGTTAGTCATAAGGATATTTTATTAATAAATTGATGTAAAGAACACATACAATTATTTAATCATGATTTATTGATAAGCGTGTATTGAATACACATGTATTTAAAATCAATTTGGTGTATTACTACGCGAGTAAAATTTACCTTACTATTTTTTAGTACGATTACTTTACCAATAATATGATGCTTAAGTGATTGGAGATATTTATGATTTTGCTGAAAACACAAAGCTTTTTAGAAAATTGACTGTGCCTTAAATAACTTTGTGCAAACAGTCTGCATGTGCAAAATTTCCCGGAATGGAGCAATCCCGTAATATCAGGGATATACAAAGAAAGTACTATGAAATTATGATTATCTTGAAAATAAGTAGACCGAATAATCTCTATTTTTCATTAAGGACTCTAGAGATTCATATATCATATATGAGTTTCTGAATGAGACATATATTACTAGAAGAGAGGACCTTTACCTTTATTTAAGTATAGGATAAAAGGGATAATTATGTTTTTCTAATTTTGAACCTTAACATGTGTTTGCGCTAGTTATTAACATTGGACTATAAGATGAACTCATCATAATCTCATATGGCACAAAGAAAATTGAAGAGAGAACAAACAATAAACTCCCTTCATTATATATTGAAACTCCACTTCTATAAAATAACATTATATAGACAATATTTATAAAGTCTTCAAGGACAATCCTAGAATTTTTTGGATAAGTTATATCATCTAGAAAGTAACAAAGTCATACACGAAGACATCTGAACCTAAACACGCAAATATTTAAGATTATTATTTATAACAGTTAAACGCTATAAATTAAGGAATGAGCATTTTATATATATAACAATTACCAATTGCCAAAGATGTCATATATCACCAGTCTTTGCCTTTTGGAATACAGTTTACATGATAAGAAAGCTGCCACGTCTAGCTTTACCCAACTCGGAGAATTTTGTAGTATTTCTTTTTGTAGATTCGTTCCGGTTTTACATTTAAAAGATCATCTTCAAACTATTAAAATTCAAATTAAAAGGAAATACTAATTGTAAGAGAGTTTTCTCTTATTGACAAATTCTTGGAGTATTTTTCTAGTGGAAGCAAACTCCTCAACTGGTTGTCGAAGTTTTCTTTGGTCTGAAAGCAATTTAGCAAAGCGAATAAGAGCTTCCTCATTAGTCCCTTCCCTAGTAACTTCTTCATAGCGACCAGTGTCTAAGTTAACCCTTGAGACAGGCTTCTTCAATAGATCATTACCAATTTGCACAAGTGCCTGCATGTTCTTTGTGGTTGCAACATCCATAGATGCAGTCTCCCCGGCCAAACTATCATCCTGCACAAATAAAAAATAAAAAAAGTCAACATGAAGTATATATGTTTTACTTGTTTACTTACTATGATGGTAAAATTTTACTTGTTTTTACGGCATTAAAATAATTTAATTTTACGCAATGATATTAAAGTCGCAAAACTATTTATCACTACTTTGGTGTGAGCGAACTTTACCCATTATTGACCGTAACTTCACAAAACTTTTACCTACTATAACACTGTAGTTAAATTACCTTAAATGGATATGTTTTGTCATTATAGCGGGTAAAGTTTGTGACTTTATTGTTATATATAGTGGACAAACTCTAGTCAATCTAATGTGACAAGATAATTTTGTGATTTTAGTACGGTTGAAGTGGGTAAAGTTTAGTGATTCTAATGTTACGATGTGTAAATTCAATTTTTTTTTTAAGTTCATTAAAAAAAAAGTTTATTCAATTCAATTAATGTAATAAAATATAAAATTTAGTCACAATCAGACAACATCATAAAATGTATAAAGTTAATATGAAGAAAGAGTATACGGGTCGAGGGACCCATAAAGATGTGAGTATCAAGTTGATTGGTCAATTCCAAAAAAAAAAAGGGTTTTAATTTTGGTACCTGAATTCGAAGATAGTTCAGTTCGCTTTGAAGGGACTGGAACATAATTGAAAGGTGTACATCCACAATATCAGAACTTGCATCACCATAAACATCTAACAATGGACTTGCACCATTGTTGTACAACCAACCAAGTACACCCCATGTTGAAGCCACTGCAGCACTATACTTTTTTTCCTCCTTTCCTATACCTGTGCCCAATGACAGAACCAACATTTTCTTGCAATCCATTGGTTTCACGCCCTCGTATTGCAATTTTCCCAACATGATGTCTCTCGAAATATGAGTAATTGCCATTAGAGTCTGCAAATATATATTGATCAAATTTGGTCAATTGTCAATGTCTAGAATTTTGACTAAGAATTTTTCTAAATATGGTTACTCACTGGATTATTTGCAGCTACACCTCCATCAATAAGATCAAATGAACGTGTTTTCCCTTGAGCATCCTTGGTTTCAAAATAATGTACAGGGAAATAGGTGGGTGCTGCAGAGGTACTAAGGCCGATGTCCGATAGTAGAGCATCCTTAGAGACATGTGTTTTGGCCTGTACAACGTAGTATATAAATATCCACGTGTTTAAGTTTTGCACAACGACAATATGTAAGTTTTCTGCACTATCATGTGAAATTGCCATAGAACAATACATAATATCTGGTACAATAAATTGAAAAATTGAGTAATATTGTAATATGTTATAATCGATTAATTGTATTAGCAGCATAAACAATTTTTGACATCTAATATGAATAAGGCTAAACAAGCTATGATGCATGTACATAAAGCTGTAAATATAGTGAAATTTATTTAGGTGAAGAGGAGTGTACATCAGTAGTTGTGAAGACGATTGGTTGAAGGCGTTTGATATCAAAAGCTGGGATGACTGTTTGAGTCAACGTTTGCTTCATAGTAAGATTGCCTAATATTGACTTGAGCAATGTTCTCAAATATTTTCCGTCATACTTTGGCCCCCCAAATAAATTTGTGATCCTCTTCAGAAAGCCGCTGCGGCTGCATTTACATATAAACATAATTTGTCATCATTATGGTGTTCAGCGAACTAAAAAAAAAAGACATTAGATTAATTGTCAATTGTTGTAACCTGCTCTCAGGAAAGATTTTAGGGCCATGATCCATGTAGAAATTGGTAATATTTTTTGCTGCATATAATGGGCGATTATCCTTGTTTGGAGCTGTGAGCATGGTGGTTATTAGTCCACCTGTGCTTGTTCCAGCTACCACATCGAAATAGTCTGCAATTCTTACATTTGGTCCATCAAGTTCCTAGAATAGCCAGACAAGTTGAGGATCATTATAGGCCAAAATTTTCAAAGTTGAACTTAGTGCTTTGTGGTCGAATTATATATAAATGTGCACAAGAAAAATATAGATTGAGTTAGATATACATATTTTAACTCACTTTTTTAATTCCAAACCAGAGAATGATTCAAGATATAAATTTGATCGGTTTAACCTTTATGTTCTCACTAGTAAACCCATTGTACTTTTGCAATTATAGATTCATAACTTAATATTTGTTGCAATTTTAGTGATTTTATACACATACATATCTTCGCTCCAAAAACAATGGGATAATTACTACCAAATAAACATGAAATTCTAACGAATTCCATCAGAATCGTTTCCCACGAATTTTCCGTCAGAAATCTTATATTTATAATGGCGTTAGATGTGAATGTCCGTCATAAATAAGGTGGTTAATAAGTACCTGGAGCTTGGATTCTAGAAAAGCAAGAAGGGTGCCAGGAATAAGGCCTCTGATGCCACCTCCATCTATGCTTAAAACTGTTACTACCTTTCCTTTTGTAGCAGCAGAAGAAGCAATGGGAAATTGTAAGACATGAAGTGTCACTAATAAAATTAGTACAGCTACAAAAGTTCTACCCATATTCAGAAAATGTTCTATGATATTTGAGAGAGTAGATATAGAGAATAGCAACTTAATTAATGGCTTGGAGATACCAGTTTAGGTGAATGCTTTATTTATACACTTAAATTTCGTTTTACACTTTTAGTCATGACATAATGACAATGGCGGCTAACACATTTTAGATGGCCTTATTGGGCTGTTGACAAAGTCTTTTTATATTTTACTGTAGTCATACCTTTGAACCGTTGTATCCAATTGCCATTTTAAATGCAATATTACTGTAGTCATACTTTTGAACCGGCTATATGAAATCCTGGTGACCTAGTGGGGCTTTACGTCAATAAACTGAAAATATATATAGTAGGACAAATAATTTATTTGTCTCTTATGTGTACCTTAAAATTGCAATGTTAAATTCTGCTTCTCCTTATATTTAGCTCTCTCTGTGTCCAAAAATTAATCTAATTTGTCATGTTTGATTTTCTCGTTATTTCATTACTATAATTCAATTACCCTATTTCTTTACTTTTGTTTGTGAGGGGGGTCAACTGAACGAATGAATGCTAAGCGCCCAGTAGCTACACAAGAAAAATAGACGTGTTGCCCAATATCATATTAATTATATCTCAAAATTAAAGAGGAAAAAAGAGAGAGATTGTATCGTAATTGAGACCATTAAAAACAAATCACAAGTTGGTAAACACTGGTTTATTGGAGTTGAAATTTCGTTCTCATGACTTCCAATATAAGAAGATAAAAGCCGTGCTAGTAGTTAACCAACATAATATCTGGTTGAAGATTTGATTTATATTAATATATACTCCCTTCATCCCAAAAAGATTGTCTTATTTTCCTTATTAGTTTGTCCAAAAAAGATTGACACATTTCTATAGTTAGAAACATTTTAACTTTATGAAATGATTTACAGTCACACAAATATCTAAGATTTGTTTTGGACCGCACATTTCAAAAGTCTCCCTTTGTTTCTTAAATTTTGTGCGAAGTCAAACTAACACAATCTTTTTGGGACGGAAGTATTACTAATTTATATAAATCTATTGACTGCACCAGTAGCTACCGTCTCTTTAAGTACAACACCTATGGTCTTTATCTCTTATCCAGTACTGTATATCTTTTGGTGCGTTGAATAGTACCAGAATAGACAAAAATTCGAAGCAAGTGCATAGACCGTTCGACCAGTATTCGAAAAGTATTTCTATGTGAAATGAAGAGATTGTTGGACCAAGTTGTTAGAATATATATAGGATTAGTATATACACCACTTGCAATTTGAATAGGCTATAACTAGAGTATATCCCATGGCGACTAGTAAGCCTGTGCTAGCCAGAGTCAATGCTTTTAGATATGCTAGGTAGTAAGATGAATATGCATGCTGCATCCATATCCTAAAAAGAATGGTTAAATATTGAGGCGTATTCAGGATTTTAAAAGCATGAGTGCACTTTACTATCATTTGATTCGATTCCATGAATTTTTGCCAATTGTCATGATAACAACTTGTAAGCAAACTATAATTGATACTATTATCATTTATAAAAAAAAATTTAAAAAAAAACATCTTTATAAAGATTTATAATTGTTTTTAACTAATTTTCAATACTTTGAAAGCAATCAATAATTTAAAGAAAAATCAGTTGTACAAAGCAATCAATAGTTAAGACTAATAAAATTTTGATAGTATTAGGTGTTAGGTGTGGAATTGGCCAAACAAGTCAATTCTTTTGTTCACATAGTCGTGATGTAAGCGCTTACCTCATGATAGTCGTGATGTAAGCGCTTACCTCATCATAGAAAATTCATTCCTATAAATAGGTAGCATATGGTTCATTTGTAAACACACCAAATTGAAGAAGACAACACATCCCAAAGAGAGAAAAAAAAATCTAAGAGAAATACTCTTAGTGAAAGGCCTAAGTAAGAGAAAGTCTTTGAGAGAATTTTCTGTGGTAAAATTCTTGAGTGTAATTGGGATTGGGGTTGTGAGGTTGAGTGTTGTAAACACTTGTAATAATTCTTCTTTAATAAGATCTGCAGCAGCAACGTGGACGTAGCTCTCACATTGAGGGTGAACCACTATAAATTTGTGTGTGCTATTTATTCTTCGCTTACATCACGGCGTAAGTAGGTTCTGTCTAAGGAGGTTGGTATTTAAGTGGTCCAGCTGTGACCCTCCAATCTTTCCTGGGAACCTGCTTACAAAGGTCGGATTTGGGATTTAAATCCTAACAACTGGTATCAGAGCAACAGGTTGTGTTGTGATTTAGAAACGATGGGAGGCGAAGATGGTACGACGCACGGCATCGGTAAATTCGATGGTACATATTTTGCGTTCTGGAGAATGCAAATTGAAGATTATTTATATGGCAGAAAGCTTCATGAACCTCTGAGTCCGAAACCAGAGGAGATGAAGCAAGCAGATTGGGATCTCCTCGACAGACAAGTTCAGGGAGTCATTCGACTGACGTTGTCGAAGAACGTTGCTCACAACGTGGCAAAGGAGAAGACCACCGCAGGTATGATGAAGGTATTGTCTGACATGTATGAGAAACCTTCGGCAAATAATAAGGTATTTCTCATGAAGACACTATTTCATCTAAAGATGATGGAAAATGCTCATGTTGCTGCACACATAAATGAATTCAATACCATTGTAAATCAATTGTCATCGGTAAAAATTGATTTCGATGATGAAGTACAAACTCTAATTTTGTTGGCATCCCTACCAAATAGTTGGGAGCCAATGAGAGCAGCGGTTAGTAATTCTGTCGGCAGTGACAAACTAATGTTCAACGATGTTAGGGATCGTATCCTTGCTGAGGAGGTGCGCAGGACAGATTCGGGAGAGGCATCGACGAGTTCTGCTTTTAATGTTGAAAACAGAAGCAGAAATTATGACAGAAACTACAACCGAAATAGGGGCAGATCGAAGTCAAGGAATGGCAGGGGTCAATCCAGACCAGGACGAACATTTGAGTGTTGGAACTGTGGAAAACCAGGTCACTTCAAGAAGAACTGCAGGGCGCCAAAGAAGGAGGACAACAAGGGGGCTGGAATCAACGCTGCTACGGAAGACATTGGCGATGCGTTGTTGCTATCGATTGACAGCCCGATAGACTCTTGGGTGCTTGACTCAGGAGCGTCCTTTCATACCACCCCACATCATGATATAATGACAAACTACGTGGCTGGGAATCTCAGCAAAGTTTATTTAGCCGATGGAGAGCCGCTAGACGTTGTTGGCACGGGAGACATTAATTTGAAGATGTCAAATGGATCCTCGTGGAAGATTACAAAAGTTAGACATGTTCCAAAGCTGATGCGAAACCTGATTTCAGTAGGTCAGCTTGATGATGAGGGATATGATCTCAACTTTGGTAATGGGTCTTGGAAGGTGGCGAAAGGTGCTATGGTAGTTGGCCGAGGAAAGAAGATTGGCACTCTCTACATGACGGATAGCTGTCGTGATATGGTTGCTGTGGTTGACAACACAAAGAAGACAGATTTGTGGCATTGTCGGCTTGGGCATATCAGCCAGAAGGGGATGAAGCTGTTGGTGACAAATGGCTTAATTCCGGAGCTGAAGACGGTGGACCTTCATACGTGTGAGAGCTGCATTCTTGGAAAACAAAAGCGAGTAAGCTTCTCAAGTGCAGGCAGAGAGTTGAAGGTCGAAAAGCTGGAATTGGTACACACAGACGTGTGGGGACCTACCACTGTACCCTCCCTTGGAGGATCACACTACTACGTGACCTTCATTGATGATTCAACCAGGAAGGTATGGGTTTATTTTATGAAAAATAAATCCGATGTGTTTAGTGTATTCAAAAGATGGAAAGCCATGGTCGAGAATGAAACAAACCTCAAGTTGAAGTGTTTGAGGTCCGACAACGGCGGAGAATACACTGATGGTGATTTCAAACGGTACTGTGCCGATAATGGGATCAAGATGATGAAGACTATTCCTGGAACGCCGCAACAGAATGGAGTAGCCGAAAGAATGAACCGAACGTTGAACGAGCGTGCTCGGAGTATGAGAATACACTCTGGACTGCCCAAGACATTCTGGGCAGATGCAGTCAATACCGCGGCCTTCTTAATTAACCGAGGACCGTCAGTTCCCTTGGATTTCAGAATTCCAGAAGAAGTCTGGAGTGGCAAGAAGGTAAATCTTTCATTTCTGAAAGTGTTCGGTTGCTTATCATATGTTCATAATGATGATACGGCTAGAAGCAAGCTTGATCCAAAATCAAAGAGGTGTTACTTTATTGGCTATGGTGACACCGAGCTTGGGTACCGATTTTGGGATGAACAAAATCGGAAGATCATCCGAAGCAGGAATGTTGTCTTTAACGAAGAGGTACTGTACAAAGACAAGCTGCAAAAGAATTCAGAATGTCAGGACAAGGAATCGGAAATAGTCGATTTGAGGGACTTTCTGGCACCTGAGCCGCAGCCAGGTACAACCGAGGCAGAGGAACAAACAATCCGAGAAGGTGCTGATGAAAGTGCTGATTCTGAAACAAATGAACAGACGCCAATCACAGAGCTGCGTAGATCATCCAGGATCAGGAAGCCGCTTCACAGGTACTCTTCATCCCTCAACTACATTCTACTCACTGATAGAGGGGAGCCGGAATGTTATGAAGAAGCAATGCAAGTCGATGAATCGACTAAGTGGGAGCTGGCAATGAAGGATTTGGGAGCTGCAAAGCAAATCCTTGGGATGAGAATCGACCGAAGCAAGAAGGGCATCAAACTCTCACAAGAAGAATATGTGAGGAAAGTTATCAAAAGGTTTAACATGCATGATGCCAAGCCAGTCAGCACTCCCTTGGCTGGACACTTTTGGTTGTCAAAGGATCAATCGCCGACAACCGAGGATGAGAAGAAGCAGATGGACAAGATACCTTATGCATCTGCAATCGGTAGTCTTATGTATGCAATGATATGTACAAGGCCAGACATTGCACATGCAGTGGGAGTTGTCAGCCGATTTATGAGCAATCCGGGAAAGCAACACTGGGAGGCTGTGAAGTGGATATTCAGATATCTGAAAGGCAGCTCGAGTTCAGCTCTGTATTTCCGAAAAATCAAAAACAGGATTGCAAGGGTATGTTGATGCTGACAACGGTGGTGATATTGATAGCAGAAAGAGCACATCCGGGTATGTTTACACCTTCGGAGGTACTGTAATCTCTTGGGTTTCCAAGTTGCAAAAGATAGTAGCTCTCTCTAATTGTGAGGCTGAGTACGTTGCTGTGACGGAGGCCACAAAGGAAATGATGTGGCTACAATCTTTTCTGCGGGAATTGGATCAGGACCACGAGGGAAGTGTGCTATATTGTGATAGCCAAAGTGCCATTCATTTGGCAAAGAACCCGGTCTACCATGCTCGAACGAAGCACATACAACTCCGGTACCATTTCATTAGATCAGCTTTGGAAGATGGAGCGCTAGTGCTTGAGAAGATCGCAGGGAGTCAGAATCCAGCAGACATGCTGACAAAGGCAGTGACGATAGACAAACTGAAGCTATGCTCAACTTCAGTTGGCCTGCACGAAGTATGAAAGTAGGAAAGAGCTGCTGCATCGATCAAAGTGTGAAGACAAATTAAAATTAGTCTTCAAGTGGGAGATTTGTTAGGTGTGGAATTGGCCAAACAAGTCAATTCTTTTGTTCACATAGTCGTGATGTAAGCGCTTACCTCATGATAGTCGTGATGTAAGCGCTTACCTCATCATAGAAAATTCATTCCTATAAATAGGTAGCTTATGGTTCATTTGTAAACACACCAAATTGAAGAAGACAACACATCCCAAAGAGAGAAAAAAAAATCTAAGAGAAATACTCTTAGTGAAAGGCCTAAGTAAGAGAAAGTCTTTGAGAGAATTTTCTGTGGTAAAATTCTTGAGTGTAATTGGGATTGGGGTTGTGAGGTTGAGTGTTGTAAACACTTGTAATAATTCTTCTTTAATAAGATCTGCAGCAGCAACGTGGACGTAGCTCTCACATTGAGGGTGAACCACTATAAATTTGTGTGTGCTATTTATTCTTCGCTTACATCACGGCGTAAGTAGGTTCTGTCTAAGGAGGTTGGTATTTAAGTGGTCCAGCTGTGACCCTCCAATCTTTCCTGGGAACCTGCTTACAAAGGTCGGATTTGGGATTTAAATCCTAACATTAGGCGAGTCATAGGCATAAGTAATAATTCATTTATCCAAACTTCATTTAAGCCGTAAGACAAGTCGTTTAATCGATAAAAAAGGAAGATGTAAAAGATGGTACGCTTACTATTACTGTCAAGGAGGTAGAGATCGATACCTATCCTCCTAACTTGAATAACTTCAACAACTTCTTATTTCGGTGGTTGCTATTACCAGCCCTACCAACCTAATTTCCGGCACTCTCACCTGTAGGCGTTGAGCCGAGCTCAACCAAGTTTTACAATATCGAGTCGAGCTGAGCTTTGCCAAATTATAATCGAGCTCTAGCCAAGCCTGAATCGGCTCTTTAATGTTTAATTCTATATGGTGCTACACATTAGAAAAAATAAATTTATAATAAATTGGTTGATCAAGAAAATTATAAGTACTACTACTTTAAATTGGTAAGTACAGTCAAATGTGATTGAATTATATACATCATTAGTCTAAATTAGAACCCTTTCAACGAAATTAACGTAATATTGAAGAAAGAATAGAACATTCGAGGAAAAAATACAAAATTAAAATAAACTTAAAAAATTTTATAATTTTAGATTTCTTTAACTTTCAATTTTAAAATATAAATTACATTTCGTGCAACCGATAAAGTAGTCATAAGTAATGATGTCTAGAAAGTTTAATTACATCAAATTAATTAAAGAAGTATAAAATTATAATTTTATTATAATAAATAAATAATTATTGAATTGGCATATTCCTAACGTGTTGGTAGAATTTCTACGCTCTAAATTTATGGCGACCTGCTAGATTTAATAGGATTTGGTGGCAAATTTCTAGCGATCGTCAGAATTTATGATAAGATAATTTGACGAATTTGGTTGCAGATTTCTAGTGATTGTCTTTTACAACTAGACAACCTGATAAATTTTATGGCGATCAGCTGGAATCACAAAGATTTGGTGGCTAATTTGTAAAGATTGGCAACAAATTTATTTTTATAAAACTTATTAAAACGAGATCAAAATTTAAACAGTAATACTGAACTTATTTGTGCAAATCACCCGAGTCCTTCATCGTTCAACAAAAAGGGGGTCATTTGCACGATTACCCTTCAAAGGCACTGGTCTTTAATTTTAGCCCCTCAAATTGTGGGTCTTTAATTTTTGCCCTTTACCTAATACCCCAAGGTTCTAGGTTCGAACCCGGCTCAGTAAAAAAAAAAATCGTAAGGCAGAAGTTTGTAGCAAAATTAGGCCTATTCGGGCAAAAGTTAGGCCTTAAGGCAGCGGTTTGCCTAAAGACAAACTTTTACCCAAAATTAGGCCTATTCGGGCATAAGTTAAGCGTTAAGGTAGAGATTTGCCTTAAGGATAACTTTTGCCCAAACTCTGCCTTATAAGGTTCAAACTCTACCCTTAGAGTTTGAATTCAAAACTCTACCTTGCGATTTTTTTTTAATTTTTGACTGAGTAGCGGTTCGAACCCGGAACCTATGAATTTTTAGACGAAGGGAAAAAATTAAAGACCAACAATTTGAGGGGCAAAAATTAAAGTCCAGTGCCTTTGAAGGACATTTTTTTTCCAGTAAACAACTTCATTCTATTACTTCAAAAGATGTTTCAGATGTTCATAAGACATCTTTGCATCATATACAACCCAACTTGGGAAAGCAGAATCCCAAGCAATCCTAGATAAAAGGGAAATAGAAAATTTAGCTAGATTATGAGCTAGCACATTCCATGTTGGAGGAATATACACAATCTTGACAGCTTCACAAGAACTCATTAGTCTCCATATATCGTCACAAGTGGTATTTATTTCACAAGATACTGTCATCTTCTTTTGTAGCATTTGGACCACATTTTTTGCATCTGATAGTATATGAACCTTTGTCCAACCCTTCTGAAGCGCTTTTTCCAATGCCTCCCGAATTGCTAGTGCTTCAACGGTGATGACCTTCCCTACAAATTGAATAGGGGTTCCAAAGGGATGAAGCAAGTTACCATAGCTATCCTAAGTTGCAAATCCAATGCTTGCATTTTGCTTTTTCCACTTGTAGACCTACATCTGCGAAAACAACAATCCCATCTTGTGCCATAGTTATAGTTTCACCATGAATCTTAGCATGTGTACAATTCAGAACTGATGAAGGATGCAAAACTTTGTCATATTCATGGAAATCAAATAAAGCCTTGTTAACTATATCATTAGGATCATTTATATCACCGTTATAACATAAAGAAATTCTAGCTTTCCACATTTTTCATAACACAGAAATGCTTAATTTTAATAGCTTAATGGAATCTGAGTACTGATATGTATTGAGAAATAAATCATTCCACCATCTTGCAAAATTCATAATATTTATTGTTCTCCCTTCTCTTATTTTTCAAGACATGTATACACTCATGAGCTAAGACAACATTATCAACAATTTGTCTACTACCTACAAAGGCAGACTGATTAGGAGAAATCATACTAGGTAAACACTTCTTCATTCTTGCTACAATTATCTTAGTAATGATTTTATAAAACGTAGAGCATAAGCTAATAGGTCAATTCAGACTAATTATACTAGGATTCTTAACTTTAAGAATTAAAGTAATAAGTGTTTGATTCCAGGAAGGCAAGAGGTATCCTGAATGAAAGAAACTTTTAACGGCAACAATCATATCAATGGAAAGGATGTTCCAATAATTTTGAAAGAAGAAGGGTGTCATTCCATCTACCCCGGAGCTTTTATGGGATGCATATCGAAAACGGCATGTTTTACTTCTTTATCACTCACCTCTCTAATGAGACTTTGGTTTTTGGAATCGTTAACTAATGGAGGAATTAAATTCAAAATAGGATCAAGATTTGTTGGTCTAGAAGTAGTAAATAAATTTGTGTAAAAGTTTTCTACTTCTCTAATAATATCACCCTGTTCTGACACCCAATTCCCATTAGCCAAACAAAATCCTTTAATGCTATTGCATTTGTGTCTCTAAATAGTTTTCATGTGAAAAAAAGAAGTATTTTTATCCCCTTCTTGCAACCATAAAGCTCTAGATTTTTGTTTCCAATACACTTTTTCATCTTTGTAAGTTTGCCATAACTCTTTCCTTGAAATCCGAAGATTATTAATATTAAAATTGTTAGGATCATTCTTAAGCTTTTCAATTTTATTTTTGATACCAATTATGTCACGATCCAAATAAGCTAAGTACCGCGCGGGCACATACCTTTCCCACCTCGGTAGGCGAACTCTCAACCCAACAATAGTAAAAACATAACCAATTAATTAAATAAGCGAAAGAAATAAAATCACGTAAGTCTGACGATAATAATATAGAAAATATGCGGAAATAAGGAAAATACATCCCAAAGTCTGGTCTAATCCATACAATAGCATCTAACTAGAATATACAAGTCTGGAATATCAATAATACATCAAGTCTGAATATGTTACGGAATAGAAAATAAGACATAAATAACGAAGAGTCTTCAAGGCGGCGCACGTCTCGTGCTCACCCTGTAAACTCTAAGCAACTCTCGGAGCGACTATCAGCCACGAGAAACGGAAGTAGATCCCATCTGGAATTCTGCATTCGTAAAAGAATGCAGCAAGTGCAGGGCAGTACAAAACCACAGTACTGGTAGGTATCATAGGCCGACTAAGCTTAGCTAACATAATTCAGACAATAAAGTAAGATAAACAGGTAAATCAACAAGTATAAGTCAACACAAATCAGAAACCAAGTACATGTCGTCACCTATATAGGTTATAGTATCTAATCTGAAGTGTGCCAAGTCTCAATATAATCAATTTGAATCCAAATAACACAAGTATATCACCAGATCATCAACATAAAGGCATAATGCAATGCAATGCAATAATGTGGGAAATGTGGATGCAGTGCAATATTGTGTACACATGTACTCCGGACGGAAGTATCGACGTCTCGGTAGCACAACCCATGGGGGACCCGCGGAGTCCATGTACCTCACGGTCTGACGACAACCTGGATACCGTTACCTCACGATCCTGGCACAAACCTCGAGATTCGGTACCACACAACCATGATTCCGGGATAACCATCGAATATCAGTCCTCACATCACTCTCATCCAACTGAGCCCAGCTCATCACAGTGTTTCCTCAAGTATCATCAATGTATCAACAGAATATCATGAAGGATGAGAATGCGTGCAATGTATGAGTTCAACATCAATGATCAGATCAATATCACAAGTACCAAGCATGGGTATGCCAACAATATCATGAAAAGGCTACACAAACCATATAGAACACTATCCTCGTATCAAACGTCAACAAGTAAGATACTACAATATTTTGATCAGGACATATCAATAGTCTCCAATATCTATTGTCATCACGTGGCATCAAGCCAACAATAACAGAACAAATCAAATCACAACACAACAGGGTGGGTAGCCCCAATCACACAACAGGGCCCAACCTAAGACAATATCCAATCCAACTTCATACCCGAAGGTTTACATGTTTTCTCCGACAATATCATCTAAACATATACTTCGCTAAACGAAGTCTCACCATAGGGTAAACCATAAAATAGCTACAAGGCCGAACAACAATAACACCAACAATCACTCCTTAGCCTTTGCTTTCCTTTGAGCCTCGAGATCAAGAAAGTCTAACCATATTCGAATCATGGAATTAGAATCAAGAAGAACATCAAAACAAACCTTGCTTATATCAAGACCCAAATCCCCAACCTATGGAATAGGGTTTATGAACTAAAAGGGGGAAATTAGGGATCTAAAGGTCCCAACATGAAATTAAACCTCTAGGTAGAATAATCAACAACACCCTATTTTGGATTCTAGGCAAACCCCCCAAATTTGGGTATAAACCCTAACTTTCAATTCCACAAATTAGCCTCTAATTAGGAAGGAATTATCAAATAAAAGATTCTAATCATCAATTCAATGCTTAGAGAAGCTAACCCAACCAACAAATCATGATTTAGAAGCCTAGAAAGAATATTCATTAAACCGACTTTTAATCTTCCGTCACTTAATGAACTAACAAGATAAAGAGATTCTAAAATGATTAGGGGAAATGGAATAGCAAAGAGATTAGAAGAACTTACCACCAAGAATCTTCTCTAAGAATACTCTAGAATTGCTCCCCCAAAGCTCAAATTTCGGAATAGGAATAAATGAGGAACTTAGGGTATTTAACACTTTATTTAATGAACTAACTGCCCGTCACCCGCTTTCGCGATGATATTACCGCTCCAGCGGCGCCGCCCCAGCAGTCCCGCGACCACTACAGTGGTCATGCCCAAATGGCAAGGACCGCTTCAGCGGCAGGGTGACCACTATAATGGTACTACTGCCGCGGTGCTGGTGCCGCCAAAGCGGGCACCAGACACTAGAAAATTTTCCAAGTTTCACAATTTAACCTGAATTTCAGACTAACTCCCGAGGCCATCCGCTCACAAACCACATACACAGACACACGTAAAAATACTCTACAAACACACTCGTGGCCTCGGAATTCCCAACGGAGGTCTCGCTGACCAAGTCAACCCCCGATATCTCAATTCTAACTTCGCTACCCAAGTTCCAAAATGCACTCGAGTGCATTGGGAACCGAACCAGATATGCATACAAGTTCTAAATGACCATCCGGACCTCTCGGAATAGACGGATTTCCTAAAAAGGTCTGTTTACCCAAAAGTCAACTTTGAGTCAACTCTTTTTCGCTTTAAGCCATTTTTTTCCCAAAAGTCACCAAAATCAACCCGGACACCTCAGGAAGCGCATCAACGGTCCCCTAGGGTCAAAAGTGAGCTAACCAAGCTCGAGAAAGAGTGAATACTATAACGACCAAGCGGGTCGTTACAAATTATTCTCTTCTTAGAGTTTTCTTTTCCCCCTCTCAGCCAAGACATCAACAACGATCTACATCTTTTTAATTTGAAACTAACTTTGGATTGTTCAAATCCCTCTAATTGTTCATGCCAAGACCTTACCACTAAATTATTAACAACAACCTTTTCACTCCATCTTTTATCCAAATAGAAACGTCATTTTTTCCTTATAGGACTAGGTTCAGTATTTAGTAACAGAGGAGAATGATCTGAGGCCTCAGTATTTAAATGAGTTACTTGTGCCAAGTGAAATTCTACCCGCCATCCCGGTGACACAATAGTTGATAACGTCCAAATCCACTCCTCAAATGAGAAAGTGTACAAGGTCGTATGCAATATAATTTAACCAACTATGAGTCGGGGTCGAATCTCACAGGAAACAATATACTAGGCGATCAAGAAAGTAAGGAATTATCACCAGCTAAGCTAAGCCAAAACTTTTTCGATATTTGATTTTTGATTTAAAAACTAACAAAGATAAAACCAACCTCGAAAGCCAGTAAATGATCAATGACCACAAGCATGGATACAAGGAACTCTCAAGTAATGATCCAATATATTTTATGATTTTACAACTAAGAGCAAGTTTATGTTAATAGATAATGATTTCTAAAATCTCATTGAAAGTCTTCCAACCAAATCAATGAATGTCACTCTAAGTTTTTCCAAGTCTTAGAGTGTGATATTAGGCACAATCAATTTAACCTCAAGTAACTATTCTATTCCTAACTCAAGTTATTAGATGAGGTTTAAAGCCTCAAATCCTTGCTATTTACACTTTTCCTAACCCTGAACTCTCTTTTCCAAGCAAAATAAAGGTAACTAGGCACAATTAATGTTTGTAACCATTAAGAGACATGAAATCTTGAAGAATAAATAGAGAAAAATTAACCCAGTTCATTAGAAATAAAAATCATTCAATACATAAGCATAACAAGAGATATAATCCAACTTTGCAAATGAATATGTCCATAAACAAGATCAAAATGATGGAATAAAATGCTACACACTTAGATATACATTACAAAGCAAGATTTGAAGAAATGGGTAAAGAATTTCTCATTGTGTGCTTCCAAATCTTCAAACCCTAGGTGTAGTTTCTAGCTCCAAGCTTGAAAGATGGACAAAGATGTGGCATATTTCCCCCAATTGAATTGAACCGTTTTACGGATAAATTCAATTGAACCGTTTTACGGATAAACAGTTTGGCGCCCACCGGTGCGCCGGGACAGTTGTGGTTATCATTGTGACCATCATTTGTTTCACTGACTTCGTTTAAGCTTTCCTATTTCTACCTCAGTATCCATTTCAGGCATGACATGAGTTAATGGGAACCCAAAAGTTGTGGACTAATAGGCCAACCTCCCACTGGGACCAGATGGACAACCCCATCCAGATGGCCTGCAATCACTGCATGTAAAGAATCAAACCACGGAAGATAAGCATGACCTCGGCATCGAGGAAGACGAAATCCCTACCGCCGAACTTATGGCGGAAACCATCCAGATCCTACGGGGACAATGCCACAGAGTGATGGCAGAAGTGGATCGGTTAAAGCAAATCGTTGAAAACTTCATGGTAACATAGGCAGGCAGGACTGCACCTCCCACCGGTACGCCTGCACCTGCAAACAATTTAAATGCCACCGATGAGAAAACAGTGGGAAGGAATGGAGATACCTCCAGAAGTGTACTGTATCCTGATGATCCTTTCCAAAATGAAGTCAAACGGTTCATGAGAGAGATCATCGAAAAGACGGACCAGACTGCCAAGGAGGCCGAGAAGAATTCGAAGGAGTTTCAGAAGTGCCTTAGTCAAATTCGTGTGGCACCTCCAGTCGTCGAAGGGCTCGATTCAAAGAAATACAGCCAGCGGGCATACGCAAGCGAGGCGGCTCCAGAACCTATCCTGAAGCGGTTCAAGATCCCTGATATTCCCAAATACGATGGCACTACCGACCCGCAGAATCATATCACGACCTACTCTATAGAGATCAAAGGCAATAACTTACAAGAGAAGGAGATCGAGTCTGTGGTGATCAAAAGGTTTGGCGAGACTCTCGCCCAGAGGTCCTTGATGTGGTACTCCCAACTTGCAGAGCATTCGATGACATCATTTTTCCATGCTAGCTGATGTTTTTATTAAAGCCCGTGCCGAAGAATGGAAGGTGAAGACCAGAAAGGCGGATATGTTCCACATCGCTCAGGGTGAATCAGAACGTATTAGGGATTTCATTACCCGGTTCCAGAAGGAATGCATGCTGCTACCCGTCGTACCAGATGAATGGGCAGCCGAAGCTTTTACCAAGGGTGGTTTGAATCCTTTGAGTTCAGACGCTTCCCGGATGCTCAATGAAAGTCTCCTGGAGTTTCAAGCCATGACTTGGGAGGACGTGCACAATGGTTATGAATCTAAGATCCGAGTAGAAGATGACTTGCTGGGGGCTTTATCTTCAGCTTCCCCTGCGAAGGCAGACAAAGGTTTCGAACCAGATCGAAACTCCTTAAAGAATCTTTTTCGATCGTACCCTCCACCAGAAGCTACTAGTAGTGGGTCCGGTTATAGGTCATTAGAGAAGCTTGGAGAAGCAAAAAAGATAACTTCGGGAAGAAAGAACGAGGGTTGCAGCCCAAGAATAACCAGTTTGGGTCCCCTCCGAAGGGGACGGAACATCCCAAGCTGTTGGATTACCATTTCACCATTAGCGAATATCAGATGGTGGATGTTCTGAAGACCCATCCGGCTTGCGATCCGACCCAAGTCGAGAGATCAGACCCTCTACTGTGAGTTCCACGGGACTAATAGACATAAGATAATCGACTGCAGGTATCTCCGGGAGGAGGTGGACAACATGTTTGCCAGGGGACACCTTCGGGAGTACGTGAGCGAGAGAGAAAGAAATAATTATGGCAGAGCCAATCCTACCGAGGAGAAGGATGCGCCAACCGCACCCCCGCACATAATCAATTTGATTTTCGGAGGAGCTATGATAGCGGGGACTAGCTTCACAGCGACAAGGAAGATGAAGATCTCGGTGACGCGAGAAAAAAGAACTCGGGATCTTTTAGAGGATAATGCGATTACCTTCTTCGATGAAGACGCAGCAGGCGTCGCTTTGCCTCACAAATGATGCTCTTGTCATCACTGTACTCATCGGGAGCTTTCAAGTCAAGCCAGTCATAATAGATCCAGGGAGTTCTGAAAATATCCTCCGTTTAAAGGTGGTTGAAGAGATGGAGCTTCTGGAAAAGATAACACTGGCCGCTCGGACGTTGTCCGGGTTCAATATGGCTAGCGAGACCACCAAGGACGAAATTGATTTGCTCGTGGAAGCTAGTAGGGTCTCAAAATTGAAGAAGTTTTGTGTGAATGGCGCTGATATGTAGTACAACGCTATTTTCGGGAGGCCCTGGCTCCATGACATGAAGGTCGTCCCCTCAACGTTTCATTTGCTGATTAAATTCCCTACTCCGGACGGGATCAAATAGATCCGAAGGGAAAAATTGGCAAAGGATATGTTCGTCGTAGAGGAGCTCACAGCCGTGGAAAGGCCAAACAAACTGACCTTGTAGCAATTACAGAGCTCGGGACCCGCCCCAGACATAGATCAAAAGACGTCAACGGAAAGCAAAAATGATGAGAAAAATGAAGAGGTCGAAGATGATTATGGGGTCCCAAGGTATTTTCAGACGCTGGATGATTCGGACGCCACCAAATCCACTGCTAAGGAGTTAGAGCAGATTGCATTACATCCGGAGCTTCCAGAACGAAAGGTATACCTGGGCTAACTGTGATTGTTTTGCTTGGTCCAATAAGGGAAACAATACTTACTTACTTAAGGGATAACTGTGATTGTTTTGCTTGGTCCAATAAGGATATGACAGGTATCCCATCAGACGTAGCAACTCACAAGCTTGGACTAGATCTCAGCTTTCCGCCGGTGCGACAAAAGAAGCGTCCCATAGCGGAAGTGCGCAACAGGTTTGTTAAGAAAGAAGTAACTCGCTTGTTAAATATTGGGTCCATACGGGAAGTCAAGTACGCGGACTGGCTCGTAAATGTGGTTGTAGTACCGAAAAAAGGTAATAAGTTTAGGATGTGTATAGATTTTAAAGATTTAAATAAAGCATGCCCGAAGGATTCATTTTCGTTGCCTAGCATCGATCAAATGATTGATGCTACAGCCGGACACGAAGTAATAAGTTTCTCGATGCTTACTCCGGGTATAACCAGATAAGGATGCACCTAGAGGATCAAGAGAAAACTTCCTTCATAACTAACTTTGGCACATATTGTTATAACGTAATGCCTTTCGGATTAAAGAATGCCGGAGCCACTTATTAGAGGCTCGTAAATAAAATGTTTGAATAGAAAATAGGAAAAACCATGGAGTTGTATATAGATGATATGTTAGTTAAAGGTCTCCATGTAGGAGACCATATTAACCATTTGCAGGAGACATTTGCCATGTTAAGGCAGTATAATATGAAATTGAACCCTGAGAAGTGTGTATTCGGAGTGGGGTCCGATAAGTTCTTGGGTTTTCTTGTCTCTCAAAGGGGAATTGAAGGCCATTGAAGATATTCTGGGCCCCACTCCGAATGTACTTTGGAAGATAAAGGCTATCGAAGACATTCCGGACACTTTGGAAGACGTGAAGGCGGTGCAACGGCTCACCGGTCGAATAGCCACTCTCAGCAGCTTCATATCGAGATCTTTGGAGAAGTTCCATAAATTATTTTCCCTGCTCAAGAATAAAAATGACATTAAATGGACACCGGAGTGCCAAGAGGCGTTTCGCGACCTCAAAGCATACTTGTCTTCACCTACGCTTATGTCCAAACCAAATGACGGAGAGTTGTTGCTAGTTTATCTGGCGGTATTAGAGGTAGCGGTAAGTGTTGTACTTGTTCGGGAGGACCAAGGTATGTAATTTCCTATTTATTACGTGAGTCGAGTCATGTCAGGGGCCGAAACTCAGTACCCACTCTTAGTAAGGTTGGCTTTCGCCTTGGTAATGGCCTCGCGTAAGCTCTGGCCTTATTTTCAATGCCACCCGATCGCCGTGGTGACCACCTTTCCTTTAAGGGCGATTGGCGAAGTGGGCGGTTGAGCTGAGAAAATTTGATATTGAGTACAAACCCCGCACTATAATCAAGTCCCAAGTCCCGGCTGACTTTGTGGTGGATTTTAGTTTGGGCGTGGCCCCCCAGGCTCAAAGGGAGGCTTCCCTAGTCCAAGGGGTTGAGTCCGAAGTATGGACGCTCTACACGAATGGGGCATCCAATGTAAAGGGCACAGGGCTAGAAGTTGTACTTCGTACCCCTACAGGGGATGTTCTGAGGCAGGCTATTAATAACGTGCCTCTCAATAACAATGAAGCGGAGTATGAAGGTTTGATTGCAAGTCTAGAACTAGCCCGGGGACTTGGTGCGGAGATCATTTAGGCGAAATGTGATTCTCTTCTGGTGGTGAATCAAGTTCACGGAGTGTTCGAGGCCAAGAAATAACGGATGCTGAAGTACATGGAGAAAGTCCTGAGGTTGCTGGCTCGATTTTAGGAGTGGACATTAGTGCATGTTCTTCAAGAGGAGAATGTAGAAGCCAATGCATTGGCCAACTTAGGCTCGTCCACAGAGTCAATAGGCCTAAACTCGAAATCTGTGGTCTTGTTGCTGCATTCGGCCTTGGATTAGCAAGGGTACGATAAAGTCAATTCCATAAGCCTCGTTTGGGATTGGCGGAATGAGTTCTTGGATTACCTCAATCATGGAAAGCTACCGGGGGATTCAAAAACTTCTAGGGCTTTGCACTCAATGTCGACCCAGTACTACGTCATTGGTGGCTGCTCCATCACAGGTGTTTTTCCAGCCTGATGGCAAGGTGCATAGGGCCGGAGGAGTTAGATTACATCATGCGGGAGGTTCACAAAGGCATCTATGGTAATCACTCCGGTGTAGATTCGCTCACAAAGAGGTTGCTCCGGGCTGGGTATTTTTAACCTCGAATGTAGGGGATGCCAAGGCGTTCGTCCGAAAGTGTGATAAGTACTAGCGGTACGCCCAAATGTTGCATTAACCAGGCGAAGAGTTACACCCAATCATCTTACCCTAGCCATTTATGAAGTGGGGGATAGAGATAGTAGGTCCATTACCAGCGGGACCAGGTCAGGTGCGGTTCGTGTTAATGGTAACAGATTACTTCTCTAAATGGGTCGAGGCTATAGCTTATAAAAAGATCCGAGAGAAGGAAGTAATTGATTTCATTTGTAACCATATAATTTGCCAATTTGGGATCCCTAAGGAAATCACTTGTGACAACGGTCGCAATTCATTGGAGCCAAGGTCACAAATTTTCTTGAGGAGTTGAACATTAAAAAGATCACTGCTTCTCCTTACCATCCCAGCTGAAATAGCCAAGCTGAGTTAACGAACAAGACAGTCATCTTGAACTTGAAGAAAAAGTTGGAAGATGCCAAAGGGGCATGGCCATCCAAGTTGCCAGAAGTACTGTGGGCTTACAGGACCATGGCAAAATCAACCACCGGTGAGACTCCTTTATCCTTGGTGTACTGAGCGGAGGCGTTGATTCCGGTGGAAGTCGGAGCTCCTAGTACACGGTATGACTAGGCACAAGAACAGGACAATTTCGAAGCAATGTCAGTTCAACTAGATTTATTGGAGAACGCAAAGACCTTGCGTACGTCCGAATGGTAGCTCAGAAGCAACAAATGGAGCGATATTATAACCGTCACACTAACCTACGCCATTTCAAACTTGGGGACTTGGTACTACGGAAGGTAACTCAAAGTACTCGAGACATAAATGCTAGAAAGTTAGGTCCGAACTGGGAAGGTGATGTGCCGTGAATTTTAGCACATTTTATGCCTTTGTAACTAGACATGTTGCTTGATTTTAAGTGTTTTTACATTGTTTCTTATGTTATTTTTGTGTTTTATAGGGTTGATTAACTAAGGATCGGAAATGAGAAGTAATGCTGAAAAAACAGACAAATTGGAGCTAAGCGACGCTCCGTAACTCATGTTACGGACCGTAACAGGGTCCGTAACTCATGTTACGGTCCGTACCTTTGAACCGTAACAGGGCCTGAATTTCCAGAAAGTTTTCATTGAAACCATCAGTGTTACGGTGGAGTGTTACGGTCCGTAACTTATGTTACGGTCCGTAACATGTCACCGTAACATGAGCTAAATTTCCAGAGAGTTTCAATAAAACCTTCAGTGTTACGGTCCGTAACCCTTCACCGTAACATCATCCAAAATTTCAGAGAGTTGCCAAGTAATTGTCACCACTTACGCTTCAGAAGGACGGACCGTAACACAGGGTACGGTCCGTCGCATGGTGGCCGTAACGTCAAAGTGGTCAAATGACGAAATGAAGGACGGACCGTAACCTGAGTTACGGTCCGTAACAATGCGGCGTAAGGGCATTTTTGTCCAGAAACTTGGTGCGATTTTCGGCTCTATAAATACATAATGTAGGGTTTTAATTCATTATTCAGATTTTATTTTAGAGGCATAAACCCTAGGTTTTTAATCTTGAAGTGGTTGGAGCATTTAAGGCAACAACTTCACTCTCATTCCATCTTGTATTAGTATTGTAAGTGTATTATGTTAATCTTTAAGCTTTTTCTATCAAGAAACATTATGAGTAGCTAATTTCAATTCTAAGGTTGTGAATCCCATGATGGGTATTATGTGAATGGGTTTCTATTATTGATATATGCATAATGGTTGTTGTTATTTATTCTATCTTTGAGTTGTAACGTTGGGTAATGATTGCAAGCATTAGCCGAAGCCATTATATTGACTTTTCTTGGGAAAGAGAGTCAATATTGGTAAGATTGAATAACAATGACTCAAGGCGTTAACCCTCGTTTAATAGACTAACTTAGGAATAAGAATAAGTCTAAATTGGCATCATTGGTCGCTCTTCGATTGTAACTCTTTTATATTCGGAAGAATCATAAAGAGGAAATACTGCTTAACTGTTGGGAAACATTAAGAAGTCTTTAAGAGACCAAGTGCATATTCATAGAACAACCATTAGAAGTATATCACTTTGAAACCTGAAGCATAATATCTAATCAAATTGGGGAACACAACCTTAGTCTCTCTCTCTCTCACATTAATTACATTTTAAGTCAAAGTATTAAATTACATTATTCAACAATCAATTCAAACTATCCGGAATAGGATTAAAGCATTTTAAGACAGGTATCGCATACGATTAGTACTCTTTTCTCTCCATATTCCCTGTGCGATTCGACCCCAACCTTGTTGGGTTACTATATTTGACAACGTCCGCTTTACGCCATTAATAGGTGTAATTTGAGCGTATCAAATTTTGGCGCCGTTGCCGGGGATCGAACCCGGGTCACCCGCGTGACAGGCGGGAATACTTACCACACAATGGTATAAGGATTGTTTAAATATTCCGACTTCATTTCCGTTTGAAGATTTCATATGCATAAACACCCTTTCTTTGCAATGTCATTAAAAGAACCATACATGTCAATATCAACAACTCATTTTTGATGTGTATCACAAATTATTTTTCGGAGGGATATCATTGAACTTGTAAAAACCATTTATATCTATGCTAGAAACACGGACCACTACCACTTAAGTCATCATTACTTTACTTCTATATTAAACATCCTAAACATGCTAGGTTTAACATACACATAGCATTCTTCGGGAATAGAAACACATAGCAAAGAACAGCCGAAGAACGTCCTAACACATACTTGCTAATAAAAATAATACCAACAAAACAAAACAATAAAAATTGTCTTAAACACATGCTTATTATCACAATTTTGGGATAAAATACCCATCAAAACAAAAATACTAAAAACAATCTCCAGTATACTAAAACAGCAATCCCAACAACCAATCAGTAAATACTACACCCCCAACTTAAAAGCATGCATTGCCCTCAAAGCATCAAGATAACGCATTAAAAAAATGGAGGGCCTCCCTGGAGCGCACTAGGCACTCGGATCTGTCGCAGCATCATGGGGTGGAGCAGTGGGTGGGGGAGAAATACGGTGAGCCGGCTCAATGGGCTGAGCTGAGCTAGAAGTAGCTCCTGCGGTGTCGGAACTTAACCGGGACTCCTGGCGGATTCTTTTCAAAGTACGCCGCTCCTCTTCCTCATTCTGTGGGCGCAACTCAGCATATGGATCAAGACTTTGGAGAATGGGCTCGAGATCTGGCGATGCTCTGCTTCGCTTCCCTTTGTCCACAGAGGGGATATCCTCCTCCAACTCCTCGTCGTGCTGTTCCTCAACCGTGTCTTCGTTGTCATCATCCCCTAGTAGGCTCTGAACCGGCTGGTATAGGCTCTGTACCAACTCCGTGTGTACTTTAGGAACCTGGTCTGTTGCCACAGCCACTTCCTGGGCCTTCAATTTCTGCACATCATCCTTGACAGCCCGCAACTCACTCCGAATAGCGCCCAATTCCAATGTAGGGTGTGTCCTAGTCAGCTCACTCATCCTGCCCTCAATACCATCTATTCGGGAGTGGATTTATAGGTGGTCCGCAACCATTTGTTCTTTTATCGGTCGCAGCGCTGCATCAATAGCCCTTTTTGTGTATAATTTTAGCTCAGTCATGATCTGCTTGACCTGCCTATCTGTGCGATCCGCTTGCAGGACCACTGCCCCAAAATTGTCCCGGTTGAACATCATTTTTCTCGCAAGCTCAGGTGGGACTCCTGGTGTTGCCTGCGATGGTGCTGGGCTTGCTTAAGTCAAAGTATTAAATTACATTATTCAACAATCAATTCAAACTATCCGGAATAGGATTAAAGCATTTAAAGACCGGTATCGCATACGATTAGTACTCTTTTCTCTCTATATTCCCTGTGGGATTCGACCCCAACCTTGTTGGGTTACTATATTTGACAACGTCCGCTTTACGCCATTAATAGGTGTAATTTGAGCGTATCAGAAGGCCGGTACAAAGTAATCGGCATTGCCGGTAAGGGCTTGTACAAGCTGGAGGACAGAGACGGTAAGCAAGTTACAATTAATTCGAATGTTAGTTTCCTCAAAAGATATTATGCTTAGCGGGAAACTGTGGCCGGTGGCGCTACACTCTTTTTCACTTCGCCCGATTTTTGTCCCAATTGGGTTTCTCTGGCAAGGTTTTTAATGAGGTTGCGCTACTTGTCAATATAAGGTTTCCCTGGAGGCATCGTACAATGTTTGGAACCTCATTCTTTGCTTCCAAACATTGGGGTGCTATACACACACACACACACACACGCGCGCGCACACACACACACACATACACACACACACACACACACACACACACATATATATATATATATATATATATATATATGTATGTATATACATACGCCTCTCGGCTATCAAAATAATATATACACATGATAGCATCTTGTGAGACCATCTAACCCACACTATGCATCTAGGAGCCTCTACTGGAGTACTGAACATAAGGACGGGACAAGACACCATCATGCCCAAAACAATATATATACATGGCTATATACACGAAAGGATAATCATAAGCACCTCCGGAACGAAGGAGTGCTTTCAATCAGCTGACATCAACTACGGATCTGGGTCGAGCTCGCCTCCCTGTCTACCTGTGGGTACGAACACAGCGTCCAAAGAAAACGGACGTCAGTACGAATATTGTACTGAGTATGAGAGGCATAAACAATGAAATAAGACAACGATATAAAAGAAATATCAATATGAAACATTTGTATCTGGCTGCCAATTATAAAAGGGATAATGTATACTGTCTTACTCATACTCATCATCATATCATACATGCATAAATGTATAAGTATAAGCTGCCCGTCCATGTAGGAACGGTGTAATAATAGGTAACTTACGTCCAGGTCTCCCGCGTCCGGGGTATAAGCTACCCACTATAGTGGTGTGTATATCTGCCCGACCATACAGGTACGGTGTAATATCATCATCATATGCTCATCATAATATTCTTATCATAGTACATGCATAAAGCTCAAGAATAACTCTACTCTATCGAGGTGACGTAAGGTCGTGATCCCCCGATTTCGTTATGGAACAATCATTGACATCCTGCCTCACCTTGAAGGAATTAGCATATAAGATGAGTGTAAGAAATAAATGGCATCATGAACATTATGGGATCATCACCTCATACATATTAGAATCTCTATTCTTTACTCATTACCTTGTGTAGCTAATTATGGACATAGACTCGTATTTTCCGGAACTTAAGGGATTTGCGAATAAGAAAAAGAGTCATGCTATAAGATTCATGTCATAGAAAGAAAAGGACTAGCCTCACATACCTTTTCCGTTTAATTTTCTTAGCGTTTGCTTGTTTTCCTTCAATGTCACGTCTCTACCTTCAAGAGGGAATTCACACTATCGTTAGTTAATCGATTATAAGAACGTTCTACTATTTCTAGGGAAAATTGGGAAGCATTTCCTTTGATTCTACTACTTTTCCCATGTTTCATTCCAACTACCAAACATTCACAACAACACTCACAATATCGCATCAATAATCGTCATTTAGCTACATTTACCATATTCCACCATTTTTCTCCAATTTCTCCACATTTATGGGTTTTAGCTCATCATCACATTTTCTCATACATCACACCTATTTCATGGTCTACACGTCATTTATAACATATTTATACTCCCAACTTATCAACATTCATAATTCAATCCGACTACCATTCAACTATGACACTATTCACATTTTATGACCTATTTACTACACTCTTCTATAATCCCAGTGTTTCAACGTATAAATACTTCAATCATCATGAGAAAGTCATAAAACTTACCTTATATGTGGTAGGAATGAGCCTTGAGTAGCAATACTCTTCGATACCAAAAACCCTACTTCACTTCCTTTGCAATTTCTTGGTGTAGATGAACTTTGATGAGTTTCATACTCTTGATTTCATGGATTTGGTGTTGTTGATCTTGATTATCTTGTGGATGAATATTAGAGAGTATTCTAGATGTTTCTTGAAGTGTGGAGTGAAAATGAAATAAATGGAACGAAATAGGGTCCCTTATACTTAACTTAAAATCTGATTTTTATGAACAGTAGTCGAGGTGCACAGTGGTCGTAAACACAGTTTACGGGCCGTATTCTGGTTTACGGTCCGTCTTTCACGACCGTATTTAAGCATAATAGAACCAGAAAGGTTTGCTGGAGGTCATGGTGGTTTACAGTCACAGTTTACGGGTCGTATTTCGATTTACGGTCTGTATTCTGAGTCGTATTTAACCATTTATACATTTGACAGAAAGTTGAAGTTTTGGAATGTTGAAAGACGATAGCAGTTTACGGTCCGTAAACCACTTTACGGGCCGTATTCTATTTTACGACCAACTGGGCCGAAGTGTAAATCTGCAACTTTCGCATTTTTAAAACTCATAAGTAGTCATCCCCTTCTTAGTAAAACATCATACACTCATAAATTTTTAAAACTCATAAGTAGTCATCCCCTTCTTAGTAAAACATCGTACACTCATACTCTTCGTTGGTCTATTCATTGTACGTTCACGGAGAAATTTCTGAGGTGTAACATTCTTCCCCCCTTTTGGAACATTCGTCCTCGAATGTTAAGTCAGCGAGGATTCTAGAAAAAATTTGCCAGAGTTTCCTTTATAATATGGCACTCATCCTGTCACAACAACCCATAATATCACATCACTGCCTCATAGGGCCCCAACACAATAAAATTCTGAGAAATGATGGGAGTAGGGGTGTTCAGATACTTTAATTATTACACTTCATTTAATGCATGCATACCTTATGTTGGTGGCGTTTCACTTTGAATTTCTCCCGGGTGTTGGAATAAATACGGGTATTTGAATTTCATCGTTTCTTCCGCTTCCCAAGTCATTTCTTCCCTGTTGTTATTTCGCCACAGCATTTTGACTGAAGCTACTTCTTTATTTCGAAGTCTTCGCATTTGCCTGTCTAGAATGGCCAGAGGAACTTCTTTGTAGGTTAGCTTTTCTGTCACTTGAACGTCGTCAATTGGAAAAATATTTGTAGGATCTCCAACACACTTGCGGAGCATCGAAACATGGAAGACTGGATAAACTGATTCAAGTTCCGAAGGCAAGTCCAATTCATAAGCTACACGACCCAGCTTACGGATAATTTTATAGGGTCCAACGTACCTTGGGCTTAACTTCCCTTTCTTGCAAAATCTTATCACCCCTTTCATTGGCGATACTTTCAGAAATACCCAATCATTAACCTGGAATTCCAAGTCTCGTCGGCGGTTGTCCGCATAAGACTTTTGGCGACTTTGAGCAGTTAACAATCGGTCTCGGATCACCTTGACTTTTTCGACCGCTTGTTGAATCAATTCGGGGCCTATTAATTGTGCTTCTCCTGTTCCAAAACACCCAATTGGAGACCTGCACTTCCTTCCATACAAAGCTTCATACGGAGCCATTTGAATACCGGAATGATAGTTATTGTTGTATGCAAATTCAATAAGGGGTAGATGCTCGTCCCAACTACCATCAAAATCCATCACACAAGCTCGTAACATATCCTCCAAGGTCTGAATAGTACGCTCGGCTTGTCCATCGGTCTGCGGATGGAACATCGTGCTGAGTTTCACTTGGGTACCTAAACCTTCTTGGAAGGACTTCCAGAACTTAGCTGTAAATTGTGCTCCCCTATCTGTAATAATGGATAATGGAATACCATGAAGTCTCACAATCTCCTTCAGATACAACCTTGCATAATCTTCTGCTGAATATGTGGTCCTGACTGGGAGAAAATGAGCTGCTTTTGTTAGTCTGTCCACAATCACCCATATAGAATCGTACTTGCCTCGGGAACGAGGTAAACCCACAATAAAATCTATATTAATCACTTCCCATTTCCATCGCTTGTAATAAGCCCCCTAGCTTCTGATGTTCGGCTTTTACTTGTTGGCAATTTGGACATTGTGCTACAAATTCTGCTATGTCCCTCTTCATGCCATCCCACCAATATATTAATTTGAGATCATGATACATTTTGGTCGCACCTGGATGAACGGAATACCGAGAACAATGTGCTTCTTCTAGAATTCGTCGGCGCAATTCTGCCACATTCGGCACACATAGTCTGCCTCGGTACCTAAGGATTCCATCAATAGAAACTTCAAATGGAGACTTCTCCTTTTCAAGAGATAGGTCTCTGTAATGGCACAATTGGAAGTCTTCATATTGTCGCTCCTTCACTTCTACATTCAAAGATAAAACTGCAGGATCGTTAATGCTGACCCTCGCACTACCTGAATCAACTACACGTCCTCCAAGATTAGCTAATTGATGGAGCTCACGAATCATTTCTTTCCTTTCTGAAGGAACTTCACATAGACTACCCATGGATCTGCGGCTAAGCACGTCGGCTACTACATTCGCTTTTCCGGGGTGGTACAAAATGTTCACATCATAATCTTTCAACAATTCTAACCACCGCCTCTGCCGCAGGTTCAGCTCCTTCTGCTTGAAAATATGTTGGAGACTCTTGTGATCTGTATAGATATCGATGTGCACACCATACAAATAATATCTCCATATCTTCAATGCATGAATCACTGCAGCCAATTCAAGGTCATGAGTCGGATAATTCTTTTCATGTTTTCGCAGTTGTCTCGAAGCATATGCAATAACTCTACCATGCTGCATCAACACGCATCCTAATCCCACACCGGAAGCGTCACAATACACAACATAGCCATCTGACCCTTCTGGAAGTGTCAAGACCGGAGCTGAGGTCAGTCTGTCTTTCAACTCATGGAAGCTGCGTTCACAAGCATCATTCCACTGAAATTTAGCTGACTTCTGGGTTAGCTTCGTCAATGGAGCTGAAATAGATGAAAATCCCTCTACGAATATTCTATAATAGCCTGCTAAGCCCAGAAAACTACGGACTTCTGTAGGCGTCGTAGGCCTTGGCCAAGTCTTCACAGCTTCAATTTTCTGAGTGTCGACTCGAATGCCATCATTTGAAATAATGTGGCCCAGAAACATTACAGAGTTTAGCCAAAACTCGCACTTGGAAAATTTTGCATATAATTCCCGGGCTTGAAGAATTCCAAGGACAATTCACAAATGATCCGCATGTTCTGATTCTGTGCGAGAATACACCAGAATATCATCAATGAATATTATTACGAATAAGTCCAAGAGTGGCCTGAATACATTATTCATCAAATTCATGAACACTGCCGGAGCATTAGTCAACCCAAATGACATCACCCGGAACACTGCCGGAGCATTAGTCAACCCAAAAAACCCAAAACGGCGAATATCCGCTTCTCTAACTCTTACTTGATGATAACCCGACCTCAAGTCGATTTTAGAAAACCACTTGGCACCCTGCAGCTGATCAACAAGTCATCAATCCTCGGAAGAGGATATTTGTTCTTTATCGTTACCTTGTTCAGCTGTCAGTAATCAATGCACATTCGTAGGGAACCGTCCTTCTTTCTCACGAACAAGACTGGTGCTCCCCACGGTGATAAACTGGGTCTAATAAACCCCTTGTCAAGCAAGTCTTTCAGCTGTGCCTTTAGTTCTTTCAATTCTGCCGGAGCTATTCGATAAGAAGGAATAGAAATGGGCTCGGTGTCCGGCAACACATCAATGGCGAAATCAATTTCTCTTTCTGGGGGAAGACCTGGGAGTTCATCTGGAAATACATCCGGAAATTAATTCACCACCGAAACAGATTGAAATGTTAACGACTTTGCTTCTGTGTCATGCACTCGAACTAGATGATAAATATAGCCTTTCGCTATCATCTTCCTCGCCTTAAGGTAGGAAATAAACCGACCTTTTGGGGATGCCGTGTTACCCTTCCATTCAAGTACGGGCTCTCCCGAGAATTGAAATCGAACCACTTTTGTGCGGCAATCAACATTTTCATAACACGAGGCCAACCAGTACATACCCATGATTACATCGAAATCTATCATTTTCAGCTCAATCAAATTAGCTTTGGTTTGACGATCACATATCACAATGACACAATTTTTGTACACTTGCCTTGCTATCATGGGGTCACCAACCGGAGTGAGTACCTCAAAAGGTTTAATTGACTCGGGTTTCACCCCAATACAACCAGCAACATATGGAGTTATATAAGAGAATGTAGAACCGGGATCTATCAATGCATACACATCACGGGAGAATATAGACAATATACCTGTAACCATATCCGGGGCGGACTCAAGATCCTGTCATTTGGCTAAAGCATATATACGGGGCCGAGTGGCACCTGAAGTAGATGTTGCCCCTCTACCCCTACCTCGACCTGCTGACATCTGAGAAGGCTGCCCTACCGGGCGCACTGACGATGAACCACCTGCTGAACCTGTGGACTGAGTCCCAACTCTACCTCTCATCGACGGACAATCTCTCATCATGTGCCCAATCTAGCCACAGGCATAACAAGCATCCGAACCCTGACGACATCGTCCGGAATGTAATCTACCGCATTGGCTGCACTGCGGCACCGGGGGTCTCTTCTGACTATAATATTCCCTGAACTGGGAATCTGAGGCTTTCGAACTCTAACCTTGTCCTGAATGGAAGGAGCGATCAAATCTTCTACCTGCGAATCGAGGAGGTGCACTGGTCACCGACTAGCTTGAATGCCCAGAATATGTCTGCCTTGATCCCCCTCTATAATCGCTGCTGGCTCCCATAGATCTGGCCCTCTTGCCTTGCCTTCTATCGATATCACGGTCACCCCTTTGTTGTTGTCGCCCCTCCAAATTCTGAGCATGGGCCTGTATTCGGGAAATGTCCATCCCATCTTGCAGTGAAGCTGTCAAACAATCCCTGCACAAATGTGGCCCCAAACCACTCACAAATCTGTGTACACGATCTCCCATGTCGGCCACCATAGTCGGGGCATACCTGGCCAACGAATTAAATTGCATGTTATACTCCCGAGCGCTCATATTCCCTTGCCTCAAATTTAGAAATCTATCCGCTCTAGCTCGGCGGACCTCGGGTGGCAAATAGTGATGAATAAATGCATCTACGAACTCTTGCCAAACTGGAGGAGGCGCATTCTCTCCTCTTGATAACACCCAGTTGTTATACCATAAAACTGCCACATCCCGGAGTCTATAAGATGCCAACTCCACGGATTCAGTTTCAGAGGCATGGACAATCTTCAATGTCCTCAACATCTCATCTATGAAACCTTGCGAGTCCTCTTCCGTCTTTGACCCGAAAAACTCCGGATGATTCAGACTCATAAAATCACGGGCTTTGGTACTCGCAGCCCGATCACTTGTACTCGCATTCTGTCTTTGTGCTTGCGCAGCGACCAATTGTGTCAATAAATGGATGGCCTCGGTCATTTGTTGACCCGAAGCAACCGGCGGAGGAATTGGAGCTGGAGCTCCTCCTTGTTTTTCCGCATTAGGCGGGGTAGAAGAAGTATTAGACAAGGCCTCATTTTGTGATTCGCCTTCTTCTATATTCATCGGAGGCTCTCTTTCTACCCGCCTCTTTGTCGTAGTCTTGCCCTTCTGGGCAGCTGTAGCTTTTCCCTTGGGCGGCATTCTGAAATCACAACACACTATTATGGAGGATAAAATCTTATACACGGCTCTATCGCACGATCTCATAAGAAGAAAGATGGTCATTTTCCTAAATGCCCCGTAGCCTCTTGTTTATTGATGTGGCGCGCAACACACCATAAACAAGACTCTACTAGACACGGCTCGTAGACACTTCCTAGGACAAACTGCTCTGATACCACTTTTGTCACGACCCAGCTAGGGGCCGCGACGGGTACCCGGGGCTAGCCACTGAGCACCACTCGTTCTATTGCTCATTTTACTCATTTTATGCTCTTTTATCACATTTATACTCAAATCATAGGAAAATCATATTTCATATGGAAACATAAGTACGGATATATATATATATATATATATATATATATATATATATATATATATATATATATATATATATATATATATACATACGCCTCTCGGCTATCAAAATAATATATACACATGATAGCATCTTGTGAGACCATCTAACCCATACTACGCATCTACGAGCCTCTACTGGAGTACTGAACATAAGGACGGGACAAGACCCCGTCATGCCCAAAAAAAAATATATACATGGCTATATACACGAAAGGATAATCATAAGCACCTCCGGAACGGAGGAGTGCTTTCAATCAGCTGACATCTACTACGGATCTGGGTCGAGCTCGCCTCCCTGTCTACTTGTGGGCACGAACACAGCGTCCAAAGAAAACGGACGTCAGTACGAATATTGTACTGAGTATGAGAGGCATAAACAATGAAATAAGACAACGATATAAAAGAAATATCAATATGAAACATTTGTATCTGGCTGCCAATTATAAAAGGGATAATGCATACTGTCTTACTCATACTCATCATCATATCATACATGCATAAATGTATAAGTATAAGTTGCCCGTCCATGTAGGAACGGTGTAATAATAGGTAACTTGCGTCCAGGTCTCCCGCGTCCGGGGTATAAGCTACCTACTATAGTGGTGTGTATATCTGCCCGACCATATAGGTACGGTGTAATATCATCATCATATGCTCATCATAATATTCTTATCATAGTACATGCATAAAGCTCAAGAACAACTCTACTCTATCGAGGTGACGTAAGGTCGTGATCCCCCGATTTCGTTATGGAACAATCATTGACATCCTGCCTCACCTTGAAGGAATTAGCATATAAGGTGAGTGTAAGAAATAAATGGCATCATGAACATTATGGGATCATCACGTCATACATATTAGAATCTCTATTCTTTACTCATTACCTTGTGTAGCTAATTATGGACATAGACTCGTATTTTCCGGAACTTAAGGGATTCGCGGATAAGAAAGAGAGTCATGCTATAAGATTCATGCCATAGAAAGAAAAGGACTAGCCTCACATACCTTTTTCGTTTAATTTTCTTAGCGTACCTTTAAGAGGGAATTCACACTATCGTTAGTTAATCGATTATAAGAACGTTCTACTATTTCTAGGGAAAATTGGGCAGCATTTCCTTTGTTTCTACTACTTTTCCCATGTTTCATTCCAACTACGAAACATTCACAACAATACTCACAATATCGCATCAACAATCGTCATTTAGCTACATTTACCACATTCCACCATTTTTCTCCAATTTCTCCACATTTATGGGTTTTATCTCATCATCACATTTTCTCATACATCACACCTATTTCATGGTCTACACGTCATTTATAACATATTTATACTCCCAACTTATCAACATTCATAATTCAATCCGACTACCATTCAACTATGGCACTATTCACATTTTATGACCCGTTTACTACACTTTTCTATAATCCCAGTGTTTAAATGTATAAATACTTCAATCATCATGATAAAGTCATAAAACTTACCTTAGATGTGGTAGGAACGAGCCTTGAGTAGCAATACTCTTCTATACCAAAAACCCTACTTCACTTCCTTTGCAATTTCTTGGTGTAGATGAACTTTGATGAGTTTCACACTCTTAATTTCATGGATTTGGTGTTGTTGATCTTGATTTTCCTTTGATTCTCTTGTGGATGAATATTAGAGAGTATTCTAGATGTTTCTTGAAGTGTGGAGTAAAAATGAAATAAATGGAATGAAAAAGGGTCCCTTATACTTAACTTAAAATCTGATTTTTATGAACAGTAGTTGAGGTGCACAGTGGCCGTAAACCCAGTTTACGGGCCGTATTCTGGTTTACAATCCGTCTTTCACTACCGTATTTAAGCATAACAGAACCAGAAAGGTTTGTTGGAGGTCATGGTGGTTTACAGTCACAGTTTACGGGCCGTATTTCAATTTATGGTCCGTATTCTGAGTCGTATTTAACCATTTAGACATTTGACAGAAAGTTAAAGTTTTGGAATGTTGAAAGACGATAGAAGTTTACGGGCCGTAAACCACTTTACGGGCCGTATTCTATTTTATGACCAACTGGGCCGAAATGCTAATCTGCAACTTTCACATTTTCAAAACTCATAAGTAGTCATCCCCTTCTTAGTAAAACATCGTACACTCATACTCTTCGTTGGTCTATTCTGTCACGCCCTGAACCATGGCCTGGACGTAACACGACACTCGGTGCCTGACTGCATATGGCCGAGCGAACCACATGGCTTGATGAACTATCATGAGGCATACATGAGTGGAAATATAACGTGAATGCATGATGAACCTTTATAAAACGTAGTAAGTCATAATACTTAATAAAAATACTTGTTTAAACATGAGTGCGGAAATAACATGAATGAGCCAAAATGGCTATACGACTCCGAATGTCTGACATGACATAACTGACTTGTCTAGTCTATGAAACCTCTATCATGAATCTGACTGGAAAACATACTTACTGGGACAAGGCCCCCAGCATACCTTAGATGCATAACTAATCATAAACAAAAGTTAACTAAATCCTGAATGAGATGGGGCTCACCAATAAACTGATACGAATGTTGTCCTACTGAGCAGATGTGTCGTCCTGTATATCAGTACCTGCATCGTGAAATGCAGGCCCCCGGGCAATAAAAAGGGGACGTCAGCACATTGAATGTACTGGTATGTAAAACAACTGAAAGAAATAACATGAGACATTGAATAACATGATAAGAACTGAAACTGAAAACCTGGACATGAACATGAGCATGAGTACATATATATATATATATATATATATATATATATATATATATATATATATATATATATCATAAGTAAAACATGATAAGTAGGGAGAGCAATAACTTATAACCGATCCATGGTCTGGTGCTTGCGTCCCGCCAGCAGAACACTCAGTCCTTGCCAGGGAACATGAGATTTGATAAAATATGAAAGGATCCGGTCATTATGAGAGATCGTCCGGGACATGGGTGGAGCGATCCTCATCCTACGGTGGCTACGTAGTTTCAGGCTATCTGAAGCCCTCCTCGGTAATTAATGCAACTCCCAAAATATGAACATGTAAAATAGTGGCACTTGCTGCCCATGGTATATCATGAATCATAACTTGCTTGTACATGATAACTTGCTTATATAGTTTCATAAGATAACTTGTCATAGTCTTGCAAAACATGTTTTTGGTTCATGAGTAATAACAATAGTTCGTAATCATATATATATACTTGACTTGAAACATGTTTGTAACTTGCTGGATGAAATCATAAAGTTTCATATGAACATAATGAGAACACATGAGGAAAAATTCATGATTCATGGATTAAGTTAGGGTTCCTAATAACCGTAATGGAAGATTAGGAATACAACAACGAATATAGATACAAAATTCATGTACATAAATACGGGCTACCAATATGTTGGGTTTAATGCCCTAAGATTTGAACTTCATGAATATCAAGGAAATGAAGCATGGGGAAGAACATAGAGATTCCCACATGTGGATGGAAGTTCTACATACCTTAATTGCTCCAAAACTTGAATTAAAGACTTGAATTTTGGAGAAGATTTCCTAAATCTTGAGATGGGTTTTCTTGAAAACCCTAGATTAGGAATGATGATTTCTTGTTTATATTACAAGAATATATGTTAGAATTGAGTTGGAATAATTAGAATGGACTTACCTTGGTGTTCTTGATGTTGGAGGAGAGTAGGAGGTCGTTCTAGGGTTTGGGGGAATGAAAAATAATGACTTGAACTGATATGGATGGATATATACTGCCCTGTGAAATTGTA
Source organism: Lycium barbarum (assembly GCF_019175385.1). Classification (NCBI taxonomy): domain Eukaryota; kingdom Viridiplantae; phylum Streptophyta; class Magnoliopsida; order Solanales; family Solanaceae; genus Lycium; species Lycium barbarum. Next base: position 62,722,451 of record NC_083348.1, on the reverse strand, counting down.
GTTTATGTTCTGAACAGTGCTGGCCGTATTTTCAGTTTACGGGTCGTAAATTGAGTTTACGGGTCGTATTTTGCAATACGGACTGCACTGCGTCTCTTCAGAAAAATGGCCATAACTCTTTGCACGGATGTCCGTTTGACCCCCATAATATACCGTTGGAAAGGTATTTAAAATCTCTACAACTTTAATCAAGGAAGTTTTCCCAAACTCCAAATAAGTTTTGAAATACGGGCCGTAAAGTGAAATACGATCTGTATTTAACCATATGACCTCAAAATGTCAAATTCCAGAATGTTCAGAAATTCTTGGTTTCAGTTTACGATCACTGTTCATGGGCGTAAATTGAAATACGACCACTGTTCATGGGCGTAAACCACCATATCACAACTGAACAGGAAAATTTCAATTCCCACATTCTTTATCTGATTTTCTAAGTCTAGGATCGTGGTCAAAACTTTCGTTAAAGGTACGGGGTGTTACATATTCATTGTACGTTCACGGAGAAATTTCCGAGGTGTAACAACTTTAGGGATTCGAATTCACGGCATCTTATCCAGAGCGTTTCGACTTCTCGACTTAATTGGCGATTCTCAGCAATTTTGGGGTCCGGCACCTGCAGTTTCCCTGCCTCAGTTATGGCGGAGGAGGTGGAGGTATGGCAAGTGAGGATTTGATTGGCAAGCTGATACAACATCTTTTTCAGACCATCAGGCCCTGGTTTAGCGGCTGAAGCCTCACTGGCTTTGTTGGTGTTGTAATGCAACAATGGAGGGTCGAGGCCTGCATGATCCGAAGGGTTCTTTGGGCCTCTTTGTCCTAAGGGAGCGTCCGTTCCTGTCATCCCTGGTGTCGGAAGGTCCTCTTCTTCTCCCTCAACATTGATCACGCCTTGGCTGTCCTGTACCTCTCTGCAAACTTCAATAAAGCGACGGAGAGTTCGCACACGGGAGCCTATTCCTTCAGCCAGGGTTTCGATAATCATCAAAGGGCTTCGGACTCTATGTTTTCATCTTTCGGTGTGGTGAGTAGCGGCAGTCATAATGTTGGAAGGAGTCGTGGCGCTGGAAGGGATCTTCCGAGTTGAAGATCTTCGGGCAAAAATCCCTATTTACAGTTAAAAGGTTCCGTCAGGAAAAGCAAAGGAATGTGAGGAAGTGGATTCAAGCTAGATTTAAAGTCTTACGTGATTTTTCCCTCTCCACCATGTAGCAGTCAAACTTTTACAAGTCCTGGTTATTCCCGCGGTGACTCTCAGTAAATCCAGCACCCAATCAAACATACCCGGCATGAAATCTAGGCCCACGGGGGCAACTGTAAGGTTTGAAAAGGTTACGCGGAGGCGAGTAAAGTTTTGATTAATCAAAAGAAGAAAAAAAACAAGAGAGGCAGGATTTACGAACTACGAGTGTAATTCCATGTTTCTGGAAAAGGGCTCTGGAGAAGGATGGTGGAGAAGATCTGTTTGTATCATAATGAACCGATCATACCAACCTCAGTCGAAGTAGTCCTCGACACTGGTAATCAAACTGCAAGAGCCCCGGGGGTATAAGTGGATCATTCCGCCCCGAAAAAGGCGTGGGGAGTAAAGCTGCATCAGATAGTCAACAGAAAAGGCTAGCCCAGCACGGTCGGTGAGGTTTTGAATATAGTAGACAGTTCTCCCCAGTTGGGGAGCAAGTTGGCCCAAGCAGACTTGGTACCTGCGGCAGAAGGCCTCGATCAAATCTGGTACCGGCAATTCGAATCTGATTGTGAAGGGATAAGTATGCACCATGGAAAATCCTTCGACTACTTGAGTCATCCTACCCTCAGGGCCAACGATAAGGGTTACGATGTCGGGCCCCAGTTGCAATCGTCATAGACTTGGGGTAGATCATCGGTAGTGATCAGGGACTTAATTTCTCCAACCGATTCATGGCAAGTATCTATGAGAAAGTCTCCCCTATACACGCAGTCAATAGGAAAAGTTTATGTGGCAAGGAATCCTAGGTCAATTTCTAAGGTGATGTCAGGAATAATTTCGATTAGGGAATTGCCAATAGAACGAGAGGAAGAAAGAGTTGAATATGCAGGGCTTTGTAATGATAAAGTGAATAGGCAGGGCTTTGTAATGATAAAGCCATGGATGAAGTTGGTTTTTTTTGCGAAGAAAGGTTTGAGGTTTTAATAAAAGAAGCCTGAACTTCGCATAAGGAAAGAAATAATTTACTTGAATGATGGGAAAGATTCTGAAGTTTTATAAGGAAGGAAGATCTTTCAAATTCCGTGAATCGAGGCATCAGCAGGGGATGTGAAACGCCAATCATCGCCGACCTCATTGATTTGTGGCGTTTGACATTTCGAGTGAAACATTGTGGTGTTCCAAGTTCCTGCGTAATCGGAACAGGTCCAATACTCTTCCACTTCCCGAGAAAACCTGTTCGAATCCCAAGAAGTGGGGGGACTATCTGTATTGGGCAAAATACGGAGGACACAGCTGAACCAATACGGTTGTGACACGTGGAATAAGGGATAAAACACTAAATGAGCCCTCATTGTTATTACCGGTTGCGGAATCGTGGTACCGGAGGAAGCGAAAGGTCCGGTGTGGCGCTACACGTTCTCCGGACCAGGGGCGCAACATTCGTCCTTTATAAGGCAGCTTAAGCGTTACAGATTCAATATTATTACATTTTATTAGCCCTGTTCATTACCCATTATTGTCACTCATTAAAAGCTCATTATGAGCAGGGGGTGATATATGGAAAATGTGTCCCCTACTCTAAGTATAAATAGAGATAGTCATTTCATTGTAAAGGAGATAAGATTCAAGCTAATATACTCAGTTCTCACTAGTATACTCTGTGCTATTTCTATTTTTAATTACTTATTTATCAAGTTCCGGAGCCACGACCTACCTTGACAAAAGAACCTCAGCCCGGAATTAGCATCGGCAACTCAGGCTATTTCTTACTCTTCATTGTGTTTACGCATATTTACATTATTCAACATCTTAGTCATACTGGTTGCTTTGATCCACGTGTCCTTGATCACGTATATAAATTCAACTGAACCGTTTTACCGGTAAATAATTTTGTCGTGGATTTCCATCTTATCAGCGATTGTAGTAACATGATGTATACTGTCTTGCAACTCCTCCGTTTTAAGCTGGGCGCCTCCTTTGAAGGACATTCCACTCAAAAAAATGACAAAAAGGGATAGCCTATTTTTTCAGCCCAACAAAAATTTTGGACCCATTTAGTGATATTAGGCTGGCCCAGATCCATAAGCCCATCAAATTTTGGTTTTTCTTTTTTCAGGACTAGCAAAAGTTTACAAATCATGTAAAACTTGAGCAGGAGATGACATCATTAATAAAGCCTGACATTCATCTGATTCTCCGCCACTCTCAGAATTATCATTATTATTGTTGCTCAAAATTGTTACCAATTTCCAACCTTACTATTATATCGGCCTTGAGATTCAATTCGATCCCTTCTCTTCATTACATTTCTAGGATTCCTATGGCTGATTCTACTTCTAGGTCTGCAATAACATTGTTTACCTTTCTTTTTATATAAGCATTTGCTATACGTGCACAATTATATATATATCAGACCCCGACTTGTGGGACTACACTGGGCAATGTCGTATTTCTTTTTTAATAATTTGTAGCTAAATTGCTCGTAGCCAACAGAACCATAGCTAATTCTTGTTTTCTTAGTAGTTACTATGATGCTTAGTAGTTAGAATTGCATTGTCATATATGCTGTTGATTTTCGTGCTCAGAACACATAGAGGTATATCCGATGTATAAGCAATTGATTTGATGCAAGTCAGAATATATGTGTATATTGGAAACTAACAGATAAATATGTAGTATAAATATGTTTTAAGGGGTGCAATAGCCGCCTTGATATTTAGATCCTCGTTTTTATTTTTCCTATCATTATCTGCCGTAACTTGTGGTGTGAAGATTCTTTTACGTGTGTTAAACAGGGTTGTGCTGCAGTCTGAGTGTGGTGGAGATGGCAAATCTGAAAATGTGAGTCCTAATTTGACTGAGATTATTGTAGTACGTCATGGCGAGACAGAATGGAATGCCGATGGTAGAATTCAGGTAACTTCCTGCCTCGTATTAGGTTCTTTTTTTTTTTTTTTTTTTGTTGAAGTATCGACAGAACTTTATATTTTGAATTGTTGGAGTATTTCTAATCTAGGAAGCTCCTTTCTAATTAGTTTGCTATCTAGTCTCATTGTGGTAGAAAATTTAGTCCTTTATGAAATCATCATAGCAGATAGAATATGTTTAGTCTCTCATTGTGAAAGAAACTTGGTAATATTTTGTACTCATTATTGCTCGTATTTAGTCCATTGTCTATATTTGGAAACACATTGAGGAATCTGACTATTGAAGTTATAGTTCAACAGAAAATGCATACAAGAAGCATGTGAATGTATGCAAGTAAAAAAGCATTTCAAAAATTTGAAAAGGTATATATGTAGTCCCTTAATTGTAAATAAAAAGAAATCAACATGCACCTCTATGGTTCTATGTATTGTTTTGCTCATAACTAGTCTTTCATCTATAATCTTACAACCACAGCAAGGTAGTTTGACCTCTGTACCTCATTCTCAATTTGCAATAGTTTTCTGGTAACGAATGTAAATATTACCATTAACAAACAAAAATAAATACACCAAAATTGTACCTAATCTCGTACCACCGCCTTATAGGAAGGTTATTAAGAGTGTTAGGCCTCCAACAGAGCTCTAGTTACACTAATTTCTCTGCATCAATCTACTACACTCTGAGCCTTCCTGGACAATTTAACTAAGTCTAGTCGATCTACAAATTCCTTCTTAATCTGTGTCACCACTCTTTCTGTATTTACAGTGAGGCCTTTAAACAAAAGTTAATAAAACAGATTAGTATTAGCCATCACCAGAGAATGGTAAGGATTTGCATCAGAGATGCGGCGAGGGCTTTTGGACACCTGGTTGGTTATTAAGTTGAGCTATATGACCCGCAAGGGTGGCTCAGTTGGTTGAGCATGAGACTTCCATAGTGGAGGTCTTAGCTTCGAAACCCCCTACGACAACAGGGGATAACAGGGGATTTGCCTTCTGGGCCGAGCTTGTCGCATGGGGCGTGCCTAGTGCGGGTTATCTCTTTGTGTAGTTTGAGGGCTGTTAGACAGGAGCGGAGTTTACCCTGTGCGCACCCGAAGGGTAGCGGTTGCGGGTTCACTTGTCATCAAAAAACTACAAGTTGAGCTTTGTGTAACTTATATTCTTTTTCTTTTCTTTTTTTAATTTTCTTTTCGAACCGTTAAAATACTGGTGTCATCCTTATTTACATCCATGTGATTATAGATCTTTGGAGAGTGAGCTCCTATTATTAAATCACCTCGAAGTTGGTTGGAAAATTATAGATGAAATACTATGAAGTTGCTCTTGTTAATAAACATAACGGACTTAATGTGTAATTTCTCTTTTCATAAATATGACCAAGTTTTACAATTTCAAAAAAGAAAATGTGACCTGGTTTTAACGTTTTCGAAATTTCTTTTTTCTAATTTTGAGCTGCCTCGTTTACCTCTCCCCTAACTCATATGGTAGACTTAATTACCTAATTCACTGGGGATGATAGCAGGTTATTTAAGAACCTCACTGAGATTGGTGCATTGCACATGAAGGATCCGATCTGAACAAAGAGGATATATTAGTTCCCTTTTACATAAGACCATAATCAAGCAATTTGCTCTTAATAAGAAGACTCTTATTTAATTTGGGATTACACTAACCACTCAATTTCGATGTGTCATTTCAAAGACCTTTCCGGCATTTACATCCTTTAAGTAACAATTCAAACATGTTACATTACCAGTATAAAATACCAGCAATCACCTTTATCATTGCATTTAGTTTTTAATTTTCTTTAAATGGCAGAGTGCTTAATTGTCTATTCATTTGATCACTAGAGTATCCACAGGCATAAGGTCTTGTAATGCACCTTGCTTATTTATATGAAAGTGAAAGAAAAGTACATTTACCTTTTAACTTGACCTAAGTATAGCGATTTTACTTTTATGATTCAGGTTTCTTTGTATAGCCTGGTGAAAATTGTAAACCTAGAGTATTGTGTTAAGTACTAATATCTGTTTACAAATTTAGGTGCAGAACGTTTCCTCTATTACTGAAGAATTAAAAAGCTTGTACTATATTTTGGAGTTTCCGTAACAAAATTTTAAAAAGAAATAAATATATATATTTGGCAATGTACAGGATATGCACGTTCCGATGTCCGAAATTCCACTGACAACATCCCCCAGAAACACATAAGCCCAACTTGCCTCAGAAATAGTTTGGAAAAGATGGAAGACTGGAGGTCATTCAGAAAGGGCTGTGACAGGGAAACTGTTCATAGTAGGGTATATCCACATATCTTGGCCAAATAGCTGTTTAGCCAGGTGCACAAAGCATCCGGTGTTAGCAGGGTCCGGACAAGGACCGCACCCTGATGTTGACAGCCTACCCTAATGCAAGCATTAGGGGCTGCTTCCACAGCTCGAAGCCATGACCTATAGGTCACACGGAGACAACTTTACCTTTGCTCCAAGGCTCCCCTTCAATTTGAAAATTTGTGTCAGTGAATTTAGTGGGAAGACGTCAACGGTGTAATGCTCATTAAGATTGTAGATGATAAAGTGCAACTTTATAAAGCATAAACGGCATATTGCAAAACCAGAGGTTTTTTTTTTTTTTTTTTTGATAAGGTAAAGCTTTATTAAATAAGCAGTATCAAAATGATACTGCGAAAGTACAAAGAAAATGTATGCTAGGTTACATTAGAAACCTAAGCAGTCTAGCATGTCATCTTAATTCATCACAACATTTCCGTCTTTCCAATAGTACATGTTATGCATACAACTATATTTCACAGACTGCAACTGCTCCTTTTTGCCTTCGAAAAACCTCTTATTCCTTTCTATCCATATAGTCCAAGCTATGCTGAGAGGAATGGCACTCCATATCTTCTTTAGGGATGCATCTGGACATGCAAAACCAGAGGAAATATGGGTAGAAATTTTTTAAAAACAAATCTAAGGTGGTTGAAAGTCCTTGTTGGGTGGGCTTTGTCTAATGGTAAGAACGCAACTTGTGATGTGTGGGTTAGGACTTAGGCGGACGTCATGGGTTCAAACCCTATCAAAAACAGAAGTTTTTAGTGAAGAAGGGTGGGTTGGACCCATTATCCGCAGAGTTTCTAACCGTTCGCCAAGGGGCCTGGGAGATTTCTCGGTTAAGAAAAAAAATCTTTGATGTTTGGGTGCAATATGTTGCATAATCTTCTCTATTGGAGAAATTGTATTCACTTAGAACTTCTTGTAAATCGTAAGCATTTGGATGCGATAACTGATGCTTGTTTCATTTATTAACCAGGGGCATTTAGATGTCGAATTGAACGACATCGGGAGACAGCAAGCTATGGCGGTAAGTATATGTAGGATAATATTTTGTTTGTAAATTCTGTATTTCACTTAAATGCTTTGAACTTTTGGCATTGATGTACACTACCACTCCAAATAATTTTTTGACATGGGCACTTCTGCATTTTATTTTAAAATATATGAATTTAAAAGAGAAGAAAGATGTATGGCTCAGCTCTTGGCTCAAGTACCAAGTTGGTTCTGTCCTTTTCTCTGTCTATCCGTTTCATTGACAATCTTTCCCTCCATTACTGGTTATAGGTATCTTTTCTCACATCTTTATAAGTCAATAATGAGTAATTTGCTTATATTAACATATTTTATTGTGAAAAGATTCAAGTCCTCAGATACCACTTGTTAAGGGAGATAATCTGTACCTTTCCCTGTTTCATTTTCTTTGTTTTTATTGTTGGGCTGGGGGGTTGGGGGTGGTTAAAGTTTCCCAGCCTAAAAACTTTAAGGGGGCTATATGAACTCAGTGTTGTCAAAGACGCGCTTAACCCCTGAAGCGAGGCTCAAAACATGTTGAGCGCTTCGCCTCACTTTATGTGCGCTTCTTGTCATCATCGAGGCTCTAAGACATACTTTTCCTTGCCAATGAGCCTCTTTTGAAGAGATGACACTAGATAACTGATATTTCAGTTTATCATAATGCTTTTACAATTTCTTTGTCCATATATTTGTTGTTCATGCTTATTATTATTAGTCTTGGACTAAATATACATATATTTGTATTTTTGCGCCATTGCGCCTTTTTTCATTAAAGCCCACACTTATTTGCGCTTTGCGCTTAAAGGCCCAGCTGACCTTAGAGTTTTTTTGCGCTTTTCGCTCTTGATAACACTGTATGAACTTCAATCTTTCTTTTCTTTCATTTTCGTTTTTTTTCATTTTCTATTTCTGGGTTTTGGTACAACACCTGAAGTTAATTTATTCTAGGTGGCAGCCCGGCTCTCCAAGGAGACAAGGATCTCTGCCATATATTCATCGGACTTGAAACGGGCCCATGAGACAGCAGAGACAATAGCAAGGAGTTGTGGGGATCTAGAGGTATGAATTCAGTATGGATTTATATTGTCAGAATTCAAGCAGATTACAGTCATAATTTCAAATTCACTGTATTATTCACGTCATGTCTGAATATGTAAAGAGATATTTGGTCGTTACTCAATTGGATAATGTGATAAATGAGAAGCTTCTGGAGGTTTTTCTATTTATTAGTTAGTAGATGGAAGAAAGTTTTCAGCATTGTTTCATGATACCTATTTTATTTTTACAACTTGTTTCTTTTATCATTTGTTTTCAAACTATTTTTTTTCCTGAATACTCTTGTTTTTTCAGAAATTAATCTGCTCTATCAGTTCTGTTTCCACTGTTTAAAGACTCATTCTGGAATTGCTTCTGCTTTTATCTTTCGCCCTTCTCTAATTCTCTGAGTATGTAGCTTTACATTTCCTGTGAACGCTTCACACAAGCAAGCTATTGTTGCTTCACTTCTTTTTTCTTCTTGTTAATGTGATTGTTATAAGCGTGAAGAGAGCATAGTGATTGCATATTATGTTGTTGTCATCCATTAGTTTTGTGTAAGAGCAAAATTGTATAACATAGCTCTTAATAAGAATGCAAAAGTTCAGTTCTGGAAACAGCTCTTCCGTAGTTCCATAGATGGGTAGTCAGTCAGAATGTTACAGGCAATAATACAAGGTATTATATGCTTAAGAGGCTTAAAAGGGTTAGGGCTCTGTGTAACTGATATTCAAGATCTATGGTATTAATCTACCTTCTATCCCGTCAAGCTTAGATTCGCGAGGCAATATAAGCTCATTAACAATGTTAAGTAGCTCATGCCCGTCCAATGTGGAACAGATGCAGTTGTGTGAGTTTGGCAAGGATATGAGGGAGGGAGTGGGAGCTGAGGGTTTGATATCTGAGATTATATGTAATATTAGTAAAGCTGACTAGCCAACACATTGGACTAAATTTAATTACTTTTATGTTTTGGTTTTTGCTTAATATAGGTCATTAAAGATCCAGACCTTCGAGAGAGACATCTAGGAGATCTTCAAGGTATTTCTCTCCGTGAAGCAGCCAAAAGCCAACCGATGGCTTATAAGGCTTTTCTCTCTGACCGAAATGATCAAGAAATTCCAGTAAGTGCTCCTCTTCTCCTACACAAACCCAAGAAGACAGGAAAAAAGAAGTAGAAGAGCGCTCCCTGTGTTGTTACTGCCATGATCAGCGTTATCCTAATTTATTTGAATAAACTAAAGTTTTCTTCAATCTGCTTCTTTTATTTCTTCTTTCTGCCAAGTCAATCTGGCTTCGTCACATAAGCATGCCATAAGTGTGAGCTCTAAATTGGCAAATTAACCTAAAATCCACAATCAAGGAAGTTTAACTGCCAGAGGTAGAATCAAATTAGAATCAGGACTCCGAGTACATAGGATCAAGTACCCACTCCAAGACAAGAAAAAGAGGGGAAGGAACAGAGACTGCATGATCTTGTCTGTTTTATGAAGGGTTTGCATGTATTCAATTTCCCGCCACTTACTTGCAGGGTGGCGGAGAAAGTTTAGATCAACTTTATCAACGCTGCACTTCTTGTGTACAGAGGATTGCCAAGAAGCACAGAGGTATGTTTTAACTATTGGATTCATAAAAGAGTGCTATATCATAAAGATAACTTTGTGCATATGAAATTTGTTTATTCACGATGTAGGAGAACGAGTGGTTGTGGTAGCTCATGGGGGTGCAATCAGAGCACTTCACAGTCGGGCATCCCCACATAGGAGGTCTAAAAGTAAGATCTGGAATACATCCGTTGGTATACTTCACTTGTCTGATAAGGATGAATGGACCGTTAAACTCTGGGCCAATGTAAGTCATCTCAATAAGACAGAATTTCTGGACTCAGGTTTTGGCGGGGACAAAACTTCCGGTTAATTTTGCATGCCTCACTCAACATTTGGGTTGCAGGCAAAGAAGTAGTTTACATTGTTTGCCATAAATGGAAGTATATAATTATTTCTGTAACCATGTTTGATTGCTTTAGTAACTTGTTAATGGCCAACAAGGTTATTAGACAGTGGATACCCATTCTTCCTTTTCTTTTGTTGTATTCAAGTCCATTTCTTCTTTTAATAGCTTGAGGCAATATCTTGGAAATCTAGGTCATTGTGATCCGTTTATGGGACTCAATAAATTCACTTCTCTTTTCTTATCTCGATCCATGTGGGATCGATAGTTCTTCCTCACTTTACTCCATATAATTCAAACCTTACAACCTACTCTTTGGCGGTGGAGGCAACTAACAATAACTTTGTTCTCTTTTTTTCTGCTCCCTATTGTTGTTGGTTATTGCTCGATTCTGTTAATTACTAGCATTTTTTTGGCCATGCCTTGCGATTTAAGAAATAATAAGTACGGCTGTCAGATGGGACAGTTGCAGCTCCTTGATAAACATAAAGTCTAGAATGGGGATAAGATGATGAGACTCAGAAGATAGTTTGACATTATGCAGAAGGCTAGATTCCTTCTGACTTGCAATTAGGACATTGGCATATTTGCATCATTGACAGTGTCTTCGGCGGAATGATTCTGCATGAATTTTGTATTAGTCAATGCTTGTAAGACGACAAAAAGTTTTTGTCGTTGAATCATTCGAATGTAGTAAATACTTGCAACATAAGTTATTTATGTATATTATCAGTATACAGTGGTATTTGGACAATTAGACATTTGTGTCAAACTGTGAATAGGAATTAATTAGACCAAGTATTATGACAGAACAAACTTCGAAATATTTAGTCAGTAAATGGGTAATCAAATACCATTGGTACCAACTAACGCTCTTTTATGGACGATCAACGTACGTGGTAGAGTCGTAAGAAATTCCTGTTTCTGTATAATTTGTAAGTCCCAAGCAATCATTTGTAGATAATAGTATGAGAAAACTTGCCCAATGTTGTCACAATTAAAGGTAAGAAGTCCAAAATGAAAAAGTTCATTACTTCTGGTCCCAATCCTCCCACCAAAAGGATTAAAGTAAAGATTTGACAGCTTAAAGTCTTAAAGGCAGCTTAGTTGTGCCAAATATATTGGAAAATGACCCCAGTGGTGCTGGGTCACCTGCACCACAACATCTGGACATAGTGTGTATACATGTATACTCGTTGATTTAAAATCTTAAATTCGTGTTAATAAATCATTTCCTTCTTGGAGAAATATATATATTTTACGATCTTTCGTCTGAATGTATAACACTTTGTTTGGATGGTTGTTACATATCATTTCATAATGTATCGTATTATATTATATTATATTGTGTTGTATTGTATTGTACTATTGTTTTGATGAATACGTTTGGATAAATTATATCAAAACAAACATTATAATTAACTAACAACACAATACAATACAATAGATAACAACCATCCAAACAAGCTGTAAAGGATGGAGAACTCTTACTTGGAGATAAAATCCCGCTCTCCAATTTTCAGCTATCGTTTTGTCTTCTTTAGTTATCTTTACTTCTCATAATTCCGTGGGTTTCTTTTTTTTTTTTCTGCCAATGCATGCATACTTTTTGCCAGAAAATGAATTTCTTAAATTAAGTCCACTATCGAAAAGATAAAGAGCTTGTTAAGGTAAAGAAAAAGAAGTGAAGAAAACAATCAAAGCATTGAAAAATGGACCAAAGGGATAAAGTAGGGTAGAAGAACTCCATGGACCACATTGTCATGGCTACAATTTGCTCATAGCGAAGAAATATTGGGAGGGACAATGAAACCAATAGGACGGTTGTGGCTATTAGTTTATCCCTACCAAATACCCCACCTTATAACACCATCATTTTTTCGAGGGTCTCATCACTATTCTTAGTGGTCGTTTGGTTTGAGGTCAAAATAGTCCCGGGATTACAATCCCGGGACTAATTTATACCATCTGTTGGTATTATTTTATACCATCTGAAAGATGGTATAAAATAATCCCAGTATAAGTGGGTTAAGAAGGTATAAGTTGAGTTATTCCAGCACTAATTTTTATACCACGTTTGGTACAAGGTATAAAATAATCCCGGGATAAATCTATACCTTATACCAAACGTGGTATAAAAATTAGTACCGGCATAACTCATGTTATACCTTAAACCAAACGACCCCTGTAACTCTAATATTATATATTATTTATGTCAAGCAAGCAAAATACATCTCTCTAATATTATAAATTATTTATGTCAAGCAAGCAAAATACATCTTCATCTTCCTACAAGATTAGGTGCGCTTTAAGAGATGGATGCATCTCATCGACTGCCATCTACTTAATTTATATATAGAGTAAAACAACTTTTAAATTTATATAATTTTACTAAATTTACACCTATTATCTCAAGATGTTAATCCAATGGTAATTCGCGCACATTTATTTCAAGTATCGGATTCACTTTAAGATAAGAGCCATGAATTAGCAATATGTGTCATTTGTTGCTTAACATAAGAAAATACTTTCTAGAAAAATAAAAGAATTATTTTTCTGGCTATGGATTTATGGAACCTCACTTGCTAGTTTGAAATTGATAATTTGATTTTATGGAAATTGCACACTGGAATAGATCTTAAAGAGATATCACGTTCTTATGAATTTATCTTGAATTGAAATCTTTTGACTCAATTTTATTCCAATTTTGTCAAAGGAGCAACCTATTTTTCACCTTGAATTGTGATTTTTGCACTTCGTTAATAATTGTTTTTTAGTAGGAGGAAGAATCATGAATCCATTTTTTTTTTTTTAAAGTAGGACTAGGAAGAAGGCGGAAGTCAGCACCAATTCCGACAATGACAATACCCAAAAATGATGTTTTAGAGTACACAAGTGGTACTCGAAAGACGATGATTATAATACTCAATCAGATCCAAATACTTGGCCGGCAGCAACATATATAGTGGCAGACAATCACTACTAAAAAAAAACTGTATTTTCCGACCTAAAAAAATCGACCTCAGTTGAGGTCGGAAAATAACCGACTTCATGAGGTCGGTAAAGTCGTAATATTAATTTTTTGATATTTTTAAAAATAAACCGACCTCATGAGGTCGGTAATATTGTGCCAAAATTTCAAAAAATAAAATACCGACCTCACGAGGTCGGTTTATTAAAAATAAATTTTCAATTATTTTAAATATACCGACCTCATGAGGTCGGTATTCTTTTAAATTAAAAATAAAATTAAAAAATAATATACATACCAACCTCATGAGGTCAGTATAATTACTCAAGTAAAATAAAATACAGACTCTTAATTAATCGATCTTTCCCCTTTCTCCCTCTCTTCCTCTCACTTTCTCTCTCCCCATCTCTCTCTAACCCTAATAATTAACGAGCTGCCAGTCACGGTCGTCATCTGCCATTGACGGTCGCCGCCATCTGCCATTGATGGCCTTTTCCCTTTCTCTCTCTTTTGATCTCACGTTTTCTCTCCCTCTCTCTCTCTCTCTAACCCTAAAAACGACGCCTGCTAGTCACCGTCGGCCCCTGCCAGTCACCGTCGCCGCCGTATACTGTTGCCGTCGCCGGCCTATGTGACAATTTCAGGTATGCTTTCTTTGTTCTCTTCTTCAAAATTGCATGTAAGATTTTGAACGACTATTCTTCTTCCTTGTTTCTTAGTTCTTTTGGTTACCCAGATCCTTATTCTTGTCTTGTTGGAATACAATTGAGTTGTTGCGAAATACCAGATAAATTATTTGTAATCGACTACAAGGGTAGTTATTATAGTGAAAAGTGATTAAAATATTACATTGTCTTTTAAAGGGGTAGACAGAGAATCTCAGGAAATTGGGATGTGAAAGAGTCATATTGGGGTAAAGGGGTAGACATAGAATCTCAGGAAATTGTTAAAAGACTACAAAAGCCTTGAAAATTAGTGCAGAACTGAAGATTTAACTAAGAATAATACCTATCTAGTTGTATTAAACCATGAAATAGAACTCTACCCTGTATTCTAAAGCAGAGTTTAACCTTATTGTGTCATCGGATTATTGCGACCTCTCAATTAATGGACACGATATTGTCTGCCTTGAAGGGGAATGTCCAGAGGATGCATTGATGCATTCCGAGATGAAAATTGTGATTGAAGATTGCCCTTTGCAGCAGACATCCTTCTCATATGGTCTAATCAGGTTAGTTGTTGAATTAAATTATGTTTTGAGCTCTTTGGAAATTACTTTATTAAATTTGTATATATAATTTAGAAGATATTCAAAGATAGGTTCAATCCACTAATTATTTAGTTTTCTATAAACGTATACTAAGCTACCTTGATTGCGTGCAAGATGTTAATAGTCCAAAGAATAGCTCTTTGCTTAGCAAAATATCGGTGTATAAGTTTTCCTCTGATATTATTGTCACGACCCAGCCCCGTGGGCCGCGACTGGTGCCCTACTTGGACACCCAGACAGACAAACATATCAAATCATAACACACTTATCCAAATCGAATCACATACAGATGGCGCATACGGTACAAATATCGCACGCTGCCTCAAATTATATCAAACTATCTCAGACACATTTCAGCACAACCAGATGCATATACATATATCAAAAGCCGACAAGGCTACCAAATGGCACAATGGCCCCAAAACATATACAAAATGCACGCCGACAAGGCTGCCATAGCGAATAGGATCATACAAACACATCTGAACAGAAGTAGGCACACACACCCACAAATACGTCTACAGACCTCTAAACAGACCAACCGAAACATATGGCGGGACAGGGCCCCACCGTACCCCTGAACAAATATATACATATGCAACGAACGAGTATATATACCAAATGTAGGCTCCGGAATAAGAAGAGCACTCCAAACAGCAGAAGAGGGTGTCCTAAACTGGTGGATCACCAAATTGTGCGTCTGGACCTGCGGGCATGAAACGCAGCCCCCCGAAGAAAGGGGGTCAGTACGAAATATGTACTGAGTATGCAAAGCAGAAGATACAGAAAATAAATCTGAGGCATAAATGAAATAGAAGTACAGAAAATAAGTAAAAGCCCAACATATCAAAATGTTTACTTTCAAAATATAAGTCATGCATAAGGTACAGAAGAATATGGTCGCCCGCCCGTCGATGGCGCCATAACACAGCATAACACCAGAAGGTTTCAAATCTCCGTATCCCCGTCACATATCACAACACAGCATAACTCCATACACAGCATAACACCAAATATAAGTGGAACCCGACCCTCTTATCGAGTAGCTCGGTGAACCATAAACACAGCATAACACCGGAGTATATCAAAGTGCGCACGACAACAGAACCGGCCCGGGAACCGGCGAAAGATATAACAGAACGCACGAGCAGAGTCATGAGTAACCATATGCATAAAATCATTATCATAGACTCAAATATAAGTAAATGACCATACTTGAAATTTGAAATGATAATCATACCAAATTCTTTCAAAAGTCGTCCGAATTACATAAAGGAAAGTCGCGGGACCCACGGACGGGTATTGACCCGAGTCGGGCCCGCCTATGGAAAATATACTCATTATATGCCATATAAACTTCTACAAAAATATTGAAGCAATCCGAGCCTTTCTGTGAAAGATATGGCGTTCACAAATTACGAAATTCTTTAAAGTGAAACCTTTTTATGCAAAGTTTGGAAAGCGATTATTTCAAAAACATAATGGTTCATATTTCATCAAATCATACATAAGAGTGCCAAGGAATATTTATAAGGCTCATAACATGCTCGGATTTCGAATCTTAGAATTTTCCTCAAGGCTTATAATCTAGCCTATTGAAAACTAAGGCATGCCAAAAGAAAGAAGGGTTGCGCTTTACATACCTCGTACGCACTCCAAGCTAGCCAATCTAAAGCTAATCCCAATCTACGCCTCGGGCTCCCCAAGGTCTACAAATATGCCAACGAATATCCAATATTAACCATAGGCACTTAAGCAATTCATTTCAAACTAACACTAAATTCTACAGAAAATTCGACAGCATTTCCCCTGTAAATAGGCCAACCCGAGAATTTAACTCGTCCAAAATCAACAACAACAACAACTACCAACCTAGCAACATCGATAACCAATTCGAAAGGCAATATAGCAATAGTAACTCTCTTTTTCATCATTCACAACTTTCCAAATATCCAAATCAATGGCTTACTTTCAAGCCAACATCAACGCTTATACATTCAAATACTAACCCAAACCCATACTAACAACATTCAAGAACATTCTAAATAGTTTACATAATTTTTCCAACAATCCAATAATTGGCTCCAATGTGGCCGAAAACAGCCCCTAGAAACCGAGAGCAGCCCCCATCCACATTTCGCAATTTCAATTCATGATTCGTATCAATAATCCACCATATAACGATATCATTTTCACAAATATACGAATTACATCAAACGCACAATAAGTCTCAAATCAGCCCACACAATTTCAACAAGAACAACAACATATCAAAACAGCCCCCAACTATAACATAACGATGCTCGAAATTCTAACGAACACTTACAATACACCAAGCAGCCCATATGCACTTCTTATACCTTATTTCATGCAATCTTTTCAGCAAATTTCAGGGAAATACAACAGCAGCCACACGACATCACATCATCTATTCATATGCAACTAAACCACATTATTATCTCTATAATCCTTACAACAACCCACAACAATTTTAACTCCAACTCTAACCTTTAAATTCCTTCATTCTCATCACATAATCTATGATTACAACAACCAAAATATTAATTCAAATCAGTCCATCAATTTCAATTAAAACAGCCCCTAATCCATAAATCTCAACAAAACAACAAACGAGTTTATAATGTTGTTTTCTCCGTTCTAATTCGTTAAAACTCTAAATAAACACTTTAATAACATAAAAGGAATCTTATAAATACCTTAGCAGCAGCTCAACCACGAAAATTTCATTCCCCAAGACCAATATTTAGCTCAAATTGAAGGCAGCACAACGTACAACGCTTTTCTCTTCATGAGCTTCGGGATTCGGGGCTCAGATTTTGATCAAAATGGCTTCCTTAGCCTAGGAGCTCTCTCTCTCTCTCTCTCTCTCTCTCTCTCTCTCTCTCTCTCTAATGTTTTTGGAGGATATTAGCTGAAAATGATCAGCCCTCAAATGAATTTGCTATATATATTAACGTTAATGGGCCTCATGGGCCGAAACATTAGTGTTTGGGTTGGGTCCAAACTTGCTGCCCTGCCAGCCCAAATTGCATCGTCCATATTTCCGTATCAAAATATCATTTTGACAAGAGGTTTGTTGCGTTGGAAACTAGACTCGATGAAATTAATTTTAGGCTTTTGAAACACCTTAAAACTCCTCATATACTAGGAGATATGCCTCCAACAATATGGGCTAAAAATCTGGTCCGAGATTTTTCTGAAGTTGTTCGGATTCATTTCGTTCAGATTCGTTTAACTTCTAATCCTCTTCCGACCCTCATGTAACCTCTTATACATACATATACATACTCATATACATACATAACAATCCATACATATCTCGAAGGGTCCGGAGAATCACAATAACCTTAAACGTAACTGGAGAACTTACGAAGCTTCGACGAAACTCCAATCGCAAAAATATATTCATATCTTTTATCTATCTTCTATATCATTACTAATAATCTCAAATACTTTAAAAGGGCACTCACATTACCTCATATACGCTCATAACGCGATTTCAAATCCTTTAGGTTACGATGTCACCTCGGGATACTTAAGGCAACCATATATATATAACGATATTCTTACTAACTCGATTAACTTTCCTTGAACTTTCTTAACTCATTCTTTCTTGTCTTAATTAAAATAGCACAGACTCTTATGGGGTGTAACAATTATGCTTGTTTTTATTAGTAGGCTTTTGTACGTTATATTCGCGAGTTGATTTACAGTTGGGGATAATAATGCAGAAGATACCATAAATCTCAAGCTAATTGTATCATCATTGGACTGCAGGTGACTCAAAAAAAGTTTATACATTGGTCCTTCGGAACATATGAGTGATGTTAGCAACTCGAATCAGTAGCCTGCAGAAGGTACTTTTCTGCCTGTTTAATTGAGCTTTCAATGTAATTTGTCCTTGAAATACTAAGGCTATTGGGGTTTGTTAATTTTAATTTTGGTGCAGATGATTCAAGTAACAAGAAACACATAGTTTTCTACCGCTAAATTTTATTTGTATATGCATCGAGTCATGTGTGTTTCCAGAAGTATTTTATGGTGGATGATTCAAGAATTTGTTTGCATTTTGTTAAATGATTATTCTGAGTTTGAGAATTAATTTGATTATATTTTGAAATTAAATCATATTACATTAATGAATCCCTGATCATATAATGTGGAGAAAAATTTAGATAGGTAGATGAAAAGACTAACTAGAGATTTGAGGTGGCTTTCCATTAAAACGATAACAGACACGTAAATTTTATTTGAGCTGCTGTAGACACGTAAGCTATATCTAAGCATTGCAAAAGGTCAAACTTGCCATTGGATTTGACTTAAAAGCCAGGAAGCAGCCATGTCGAGAATGAGATGTTTGAGTGATTTTCGGTGGATAGCGGTCAATGTGATTGTGAATGGAATATGGAAATTGAAGAATTAAGATAAAGGTATGATTGATCTCGAATCGGAAGGAGTAAGGTATATCTTCTGAAAGGAAAGGATTTGTATTCGAAGCAATGAGATTACTTGAGTCAGGTATAAATTATGGTGACGTTATCTTGCATCATTTGGAAGGATTGTAGTTATTAAGTATGCTTGAGCTCTTTATCTTTATATGTCATCTAAGCTTATTGTAGTTGTAGCCCCATTGCATTTGAATGCAATGGCTATATATTTGAATTCTTAAAACCAGATGAAGAAAGGGGTGTTCTCTTTTTTTTTGTTGTTGTTGAAATACATGGGTATTCTCTTCTTTTTTATTTGTTGCACGTCGTATTTTCTGTCAGCCATGAATTAGTATATCTTCTAAAGGGAATTATACTATATTTCCATCGCTTTTTTATCACCTCTTTTACTTCAATGAAGCGACTTTAACTTGACTAGCATTTTTTTGGTTGCGGAGCCTCCCAAATAATGTTGAAAAGAAGGAAATGGATTTTTAGCAAACTAAAAGGTGAAGATTCATGTTGCACTCTTGCAGGCACGATTAATTATAATATATTTTTTCAGCTTGAGCTTTGTGTTATTATTTCATTACGTATCTAGGTGCATATTAATTAACATATCACATTCTAAGAAATTATTTTGCTCTCTTCAGGAAAGCCTCTGAAGACCAGATGTGTAGATAAAGCCAAAGAAACACTAATTGGTTACCTTCCTTCTGCATCAGAGAGAAGCTTTGAGGAATACTATATGAATAGGAATACTATATGAATACATATGCTCCCGATGGCAGAATATATAACACTAAATTAAAGACATACTGATGGGCAGAGAAGGACTGAGGACCAAAGTCTATTACTACTGGGAGGAGGTCACATATATTAAATGTATCAGCAAAAGTAATGTACATCTGAGGATAGTTGTGCTTTTTCCTGGATATTTTTTTTGATGTCAACGTTCAATGTGTTTGAATGGCACAGAGTGTAAAAATTGATCTCTCTTTGGCACAGTAATACATATTTTGGTGTTTCAGAAATCACAGCTATTTTCTTATGTAATTTATTGATGTCTATGGCAATTTTATTTGGTAAAACTAAAATGTAACAATATATTTCATGAATCAATATGACGGGCAGGCCCGTGCGCAGCACGGGTATCACTCATCTAGTTTATTTAAAGAATTCACTTATATTGATCTATTCCTTATTAATAAACTCATTTACTTTTCATTGCAGGAAAAATGTGTCTGGCGCCCGGAACATGAGACGCAGCTAGCTCAAAACTTCAAGAAGAAAGCTCAGCGCTTACTATGTTTGAATGTTAATGTTGTGGTGGATTTGTGGATTGTGTAAGTGTTTTGTGGATGTTTGCGAGCGGTGAAGTAGTCTAATGTTGTAGACTAACTTAGTCTAATGTTCTAGACTAATTTAGTGTAGATCTACTAGTTTAATGTTTTGTGGATGTTTGCAAAGGTTGTGAAGTAGTTTAATGTTGTGTAGATGTTTGCGAATGTTGAAGTAGCTTAATGTCTCTTCGGAATGTTTGAATGACGTTTTGATTCAACTTTGAAGTAGTTTCGAATTGAATTTGACGTATTGTTGGTTGTAATATATGTAGTTGTTGAAGTAGCTTAATGTTTTATGTTTTTTAGTAGTTTGGTGAATTGTTGGCAGTTATTTGAGCTGGTTTTAGTTGAATATAAAAAAAAAATTCATCTTGACAGGGGCAGCTGGAAGAGCAGCTGGATCCTACCAATTCTTTTGCAGAATACCGACCTCATGAGGTTGGTTTTCTGCAAAGTATTCCCAGAAATTGCAAATTACCGACCTCATGAGGTCGGTTTTCTACAAAATTATCTAGAAATTGCAAATTACCGACCTCATGAGGTCGGTTTTATGCAAAATATATCATATATTCATATAAATTACCGACCTCAGGAGGTCGGTAAACTCATATCATTATATTATTAATATAATTTACCGACCTAATGAGGTCGGTATTTTATTTAATTAATACCCGGCTAAAAAAACTTTACCGATCTCATGAGGTCGGTAATAATTCCGACCCACTATTTTCCGACCTGATTTTGAGGTCGGTTTTGAGGTCGTTTTTTGCCCAAAACCGACCTCATGAGGTCGGAAATTGCCATTTTTTTGGGTCGGAAAATCCTATTTTTTTAGTAGTGAATTCTAACTCTCAGTTCTTCCATCTATGTCATTCCAATGGACCTGCATCCTACTTGCAATCTGCATTTTTATCAGATAAATTGATAGCTCTCTACTTAACATGTACGCCCTGCCTTAGTTTAACTAAATACATAGTTTTTAAGAAAATAAATGAGACTTTTGAGTTTTATGATCGATCTTAAATTAATGATGTGTGTAATGTAACAAAATACCATGTGAATATTGACATCTTAAACATATCATGTTAAATGTAGAAGAAAAAAAAGAACTATTAAATATAGAAATTAATATTCTTTCAAACTAAAAAAAAAAAGTAAAAGTAAAACGTTAAAATTAAAACAAAGGAAGTATACACCTCCTCGGACTAAATAAGAATAACAGAAAAAATAAAATTAAAAGAGTTTAGAAGAGTATGAAAGTTAGGACGTCTTATTTTGGATCTAAATCAGGACATTAAATCTCTAATTTTATTTTTGAAATAAAATGTAAGAGGACTACATATTATATTAGTGCATTTTAATGCGAAGAAAATGATATTGAATGATCTATCTCAAGCTACACGCACTTATTCTGTCATTAATACCAAGATGTAATTATTTCTCGATGAGTGGTGGTGACAAGAAAAATCTTAATTTGTTACAATAACATGCATTTCTCAAAACTTATATTAGACGAAACTTGGTTGACGTTTTGTTTATTTGCTTTACTTTTTTGTGGGTTTGGGAGGGGTATTTTCCCTTGAAGGTGGGGACAAGCACGAGTGAGATTCTGTAGTTGAATAGTTCAGATTTGCTATACTTTTCAAAGAGCTTTAGTGTCTAGATACTTTGACAACTTTTTTTATGAATCATGAATGTATAACTTAATGTACATGCATTTCCTGTGAGATGTTTCTCTTGCTCGAGAATCTATGGAGGATTTGATGACTAATAATCAGGAATAAACAGCAATAATTCAACGAGGCAAAGTCAATCATTATCTAAAATTAACACACACATTAGCTGTTGCACCTAGCTGTTTTAAGAAAAATTGGACCCTCCATATTTTTCGGTACTTACATTACATGCAAAATATGTATGCTTAGTATTATGTATTTCAACTTTAAATTGAGACTTTAACTCCATTAAATTATTTAATTTGAAGTAAATGTTAAATGCAAGTATGTACTACTGTTTTCTTGGTAGTTCTAGGACTATTTTATTTCTTTTATCTACTTTTTCTGCTTTTAATAAATTGAGATATGACATCTAGAGATATGAAAGTCATCTGTTTCAGGCCACAATCTTATTTTATCAAGTTATAATTGTCTCTAAAATTTTCAACCGAAGGACTACGGATTATTTTTTTCAAGTGTATGTTGTTCGTATGGCTTGTTCTCATATTTTGTTCTCTGTCTTTTTCTCTCTAGGTGAAACTGCAGGACATAATTGAAGTTGAACTTACATTGTGTAGTAAAATTATAGATATATTATGGAGCCATATGAATAACCGATGATTGTTCTAAATCTTTTTTTCCTTTTCCATATATGCATCAGTATCGTATAAGCTCTATCATTAACATAATGAAATTTATAATGAATAAAAAACTAAAGGTCAACTCGACAGAGGTTTATTTAAAAGATGATGAGATGCTATTTTAAGAGGAATTGTAGAGTCCGCGACTTTTTTAGTATGGAAAAAA
Organism: Lycium barbarum; assembly: GCF_019175385.1. Taxonomy (NCBI): domain Eukaryota; kingdom Viridiplantae; phylum Streptophyta; class Magnoliopsida; order Solanales; family Solanaceae; genus Lycium; species Lycium barbarum. The sequence continues at coordinate 62,699,449 of NC_083348.1, read as the reverse complement.
AAAAACTAACACAAAAAAAAAAAAAAAACGTAACTAGGTTTCACGCACAGAATCTGTGCGTGAAAGGACCAAACTGTAACTTTTTTAGTTTGCTTTCACGCACAGAATCTGTGCGTGAAAGGTTACTTTTTTTTTTTTTCCTAAACCTATCAAAATCCCGTTTTTTCCATAATTTGGGCAAAGATTAGTCATGTTTCAAAACCCCGAAATATCAATATTTTATATAGGACTTAATATCTTTTTTTGCGTACAATAATGTCGGCTCATTACATCAAGTATAACTAAAGTTTGGATCGTCATTTTAGGGGTTCTAAAGTGCCCCGATGTAAGTTTTTTTCTCTTCTGGTTCTTATTTTAGCAATGACAACAGCAATTTCAGCTAAAAAACACTTAACCTAGAGGCTAAAGAGTTCAAACCAGCTTCCATGGAGAAAAATGGAGTGCCTTCTCTTCCCCACTTAGCCATTTTTCAGCAAACTCTTCTCCTTCATTTCCTCCATTTTCACCCCTTCAACACACTTTGCTAGAAATTAATAATAGCCTTAAAAAATCAAAGCAAATTAAAAACTTACTAATTTTTTTCTATTGATGACTCCATCATAAACTAACAACACAAATTAACCGCATGAGTCAGAAATTTAAAAGAACTTAAATAACCCCTAATCTTCATCAGAATAGAAGTCCTCAATATCGTCGTCAGAAAAATATTGACGATTTCTTAAGACACATCTTTTTTCAGTAGATATTAGTTCTCTACCGGTTGATGATGCTTGTTCTTCGGCCAAATTTAGCATGTAAAATCTACAACGTCTTGCCAGCATTCTGTTGTTTTCTTTTCTAATCCTTTGTACTGCAAGCTCGCAAGTTTTGGACCTACTCGAGGCATGGTTATTGAGTACCTTGTTGGGATTGGAGCGTTGAGATTTTTTGAGTCACGAATAAGACGTTCTGATTCGGCAAGCCGATGTGACCATTCTCGGCGTAAACCACAATAATATTCTCGCGGACCTGAATATTTCACACTGCAGAAATCATCATTACGCTCTATAAGAAGGTGGGGATTTAGCTCGTCTAGTTTGAAATCACTGTTATCACTCGAAAAACTACTATGATTTGAACTCTCATCATCACTGCTATTTGGTTCTTTTGGTAGGAGTAAAGACCAAGCTGCGTTTCTACTACACGTCATTGAATACATTGTAGTCTAATAACAAAAGAAAGGGCTACTTATATAGTTGCAAACCCCCATGTACCCCTAGTTGGGAGGGGGTGGTCTTTATGACCCTACCTACTTACTTTATATAAAAAATTATTAATCTTCACCAGACATCTCACAGTCCGAATCCCACTTGGATCTAAATCTTGTGCTACCATGTACACCATATTCTACCCTAAGGTAACGTATTTGCATCCTATTGTTCTCTTCGTGAAAACGGTTAAGAGCAAAATTAAACTCTTGTGGAGTTCCATGAGGCATTGACATAGCACATTTTTTTGGGCGTTTAAGCCCTACTGACGCTAACTTTTGCTCCAGTGCTGCAGCCTCCCTAACACGCCAATCCCACTCCACTCTCATTTTATTGTTGTATTCTCGATTGAATCTGTTGTTAGGGTTATTTGGGTATAGAAAATCATCATCTAGTTCTCATGTCCTACCCATTGCTTCGAATATGCTTCCTGGGGTAAAACATGTAATACAATCAAGATTACCAAACTGGGTGTAGAATGACATGATAACTCGTTTTATTGCTTCTACTTCCTTCTTCCCCCGAGATAAACTACTCTCGCAAAGAACCTTCCTTCTATTCCTTATAGCGAGTTGCTTATTCTCTGGGTGCACAGAGGTTAGAGCTTTCTTGTGAATGCTTCTAGAAATTGTCAATCATGTTATATATAGTACTTCATTATTTGACCGTTTTAATATGACTCTCACTTGTATTGCGCACCATTTTAATGCGCAATGTAAGTGTTGATTTGACAACACACCACACATGACAATTTCAGCAATATATGACACATATAGACTTGATTTGACAATACACCACGCATTATTTGACCGACTTAATATGACTCTCACTTGTATTGTGCACTATTTTAATGCAAAATGTAAGTGTTGATTTGACAACACACCACACATGACAATTTCAGCAATCTATGACACATAAAGACTTGATTTGACAATACAATGCTGCATTATTTGACCGTTTTAATATGACTCTCACTTGTATTGCGTACCATTTTAATGCGCAATGTAAGTGTTGATTTGACAACACACCACACATGACAATTTCAGCAATCTATGACACATAAAGATTTGATTTGATAATATAATGCTGCATTATTTGACCGTTTTAATATAACTCTCACTTATATTGCGCACCATTTTAATGCGCAATGTAAGTGTTGATTTGACAACACACCACGCATGACAATTTCAGCAATTTATGACACCTATAGATTTGATTTGACAATACACCACACATTATTTGACCGATTTAATATGATTCTCACTTGTATTGCGCACCATTTTAATGTGCAATGTAAGTGTTGATTTGACAACACACCACGCATGAGAATTTCAGCAATCTATGACACATATAGACTTGATTTGGCAATACACCACGCATTATTTGACTGATTTAATATGACTCTCACTTGTATTGCGCACCATTTTAATGCGCAATGTAATTGTTGATTTGACAACAAACCACGCATGACAATTTCAGCAATCTATGACACATATAGACTTGATTTGACAATACACCACGCATTATTTGACCGATTTAATATGACTCTCACTTGTATTGCGCACCATTTTAATGCGCAATGTAAGTGTTGATTTGACAACACACCACACATGACAATTTCAGCAATCTATGACACATAAAGACTTGATTTGACAATACAATGCTGCATTATTTGACCGTTTTAATATGACTCTCACTTGTATTGCGCACCATTTTAATGCGCAATGTAAGTATTGATTTGACAACATAACACGCATGACAATTTCAGCAATCTATTTAACATGAATGTTGGACGAGTGAAAAACTCATCAATTTCACAAGTCTAAGTCTTACAAGTCATTGAAAAAAAAAATCAAAGTTCATAGAAAAAATGTCTCAAAATGCTTCAACTGTTAGGGTTTCACTATTTTGGGATGGAGATATCCTTGAGGACAATTACTCTGTTCGTTATAGTATCAAACCAAAAGCCCATGTTAAATTTCCAATAACTTTAAATTATGAAACACTAGTCAGTTACATGCATCAAAGAATGAAAACTACACCCACTGAGTTTGGAATCTCAATAACAGGCATATATCCACAAACAATATCAAACGGTGTAGTGCCTTATGGCATGCACAATATCAACGATGATGAATCTTTGAGTGGTTATTTGGGATCACCGGAAGAATATAGTGATTTAGTATCCATTAAAGTTCTTGAGATGTATGTTAAAAAGATACCTCGAGAAAAAGTCCCTCAAGTCCAGCCTATTCATGGTAACACTTATGGGGACTTTAGTTCTTATGGAGCCAATTTTGAGTGGTCAAGTGTCGCTGGAAAATCTAAGCCAGCAATTTAATCAAGCTTACAATGAAAATTGGTAAATATGCATTTTTATATTATTATTGTCTGTAGTGGCACGTGTTTGTTGTATGAATTGGTAAATAACCATTTTTCAAATCTTTATAGGAACTATTCTCAAAACTCGCCAGTGGTACCAAATATGGAAGTTGGTGAATTCTCTCAGTTCGGTGGAGTTGATCATTCTCCACACCATAACAGTGCTTATGAACACCAGTAAGTTCATCACCTTGATAATAAATAATCCGTATATATATATATATATATATATATATATATATATATATATATATATATATATGATGTTAGTATTTAAAATATGTTACTTTTCGTGTAGGAGGAGGAATGCACTTGATAATGAAGATTTTCAAATTATTATGAGTCATCATCAAGTGATGATGATGAAATAGTTAATAATGTAGAGGTAACCGATGATGAAGATGATGATGATGATGTTCAAGTTGGTATGACCAACAATATTCCTCAAAGCCAAAACCAACAAGAACCAATGCACCACCACGTACCACCACCGATGGCGGAAAACCAAACTTCTGAAAGCCCATGTCAGGGGCATTCTAACAATATTCCTTATCTTGACAGCCTGCAAGGTCTTGATGATGTATTTGTCTTCACAAGAGAAGATGATCACGGTCGCCTAAAATCCTAGATTAAACCAAAGTATCTCAACAGAGATCCATGCTACCTTGCAAAAGGAATGTTGTTCGCATCCAAAAAGGCGTTGCAACGGGCTATCAAAATTTATTGTTTTAAGGACATGAGGGAGTTTAAGGTTGATCAGTCAAACACAAAGATATGGAGGCTAGTTTGTAGACGACGGTATCAAGGATGTGAGTGGTTGCTTCGGGGAATTGTTAAGCCTGATGGTATGTGGGCTATCACAAAATTCTGCCAAAAACACACTTGTGATATGCAAGACAATCGAGCAGATCATTATAATTTAGATACAAACATGATTACTCAAGTGTTACTTAAAGACATTGCCGCAACGCCAAGGTAACATATCTTACCTAGTACATTAGATGTCTTATATCAATTAAAAGATCATTACTAAATGTTGTTTGTTTAAAGTTGTGCAGGATCCCCATCAAATATTGCATTAGAAACGTTCAAACTGCATATGCTAAAACTATAAGCAATAGAAAGGGATTTCTAGGGTGTAGACGCGCTTTTGAGATGATCTTTGGAAATTGGGATACCTCTTTTCAATCGCTGCTAAGGTATATGGCGGCTCTATAAAATTTTAATGCTGGTACTATTGTAGAGTGGCGGCTTATAGAGAGTAAAATTTTGAACTTCGTATTCTGGACATTCAAACCATGTATTGATGGGTTTGCTCACTGCCGGCCAGTGATAACCATAGACGGAACGCATGTATATGGTGCATACGAAATCAACCTCTTAATTGCAGTAGGAATGGATGCCAATGGGTCAATATTCCCTTTTGCTTTCGCAATTGCCGTTAACGAGAGCAACGACACATGGGGGGTCTTTTTGATCCATTTGAAGACTCATGTTATTAAGGATCGTATGGGCATATGTGTGCTGTCTAATCGTCATAAAGGCATATTGCACTGTATGAATAATTTGCCGGGATGGCAGCCTCTCCTTGTTTACCATCGCTATTGCTTAAGGCACTTGAAGTTTCACAATGGCACTCTAAACAAATTGATGTGAGGGGCTGCGATAGAGCATCAACAAAGAAAATGGGTTGTAAAAATAGATCTGATCAGGGAAGTTCGCATACGTTTAGTTGATGAAGCTCGAAACTGAAAAATGGACGCTTCATGCTGATGGTGGCAAACGATGGAGAATGCTCACAACAAATAGCTCAGAGTCTTTCAATGGCTTGCTGAAATCTGCTCGGGGACTACCTGTCACCGCAACGGTGAGAATGACTTTCAAGCAGGTTGTGGAGCGATTTGTGGTTAGGACAAGGCAGGCCGGAGCGATATTAGCCAAAGGCGGGACATGGATGCCAAAGCCCTACACTAAGATGGAGCATTATAGAAAAAATGTGAGCTTCACCAAATGACCGAGTATGACCCCATTCAACGTGTGTATGAATTAGGACGGTTTATTACAACGGTAAGGGGGGAAACGTGCATACCGTTTATGAGGCAACAAGAACATGAACTTGTGGTAAGTGACAAACGTACCACATGCCGTGTTTTCATGCTGTAAGGTGCTTTAAGAGAATGAAAAAAACAGTAACAAATTATGTGGCGTTAGAATACAAGGTCCACAATTACCTTAGAGCATATTCCAGCCAATTCCACCCACTTGGTAATGAAGCTTATTGGCCAAACGAGCCGTTTTCGATGGTTGCTAACAAGGATTACATCAGAAAACTGGGCATTAACTCACGGAATCGTAGACCCAATCAAATGGATGTTAATGAAAGAACTTACTCTCGCAAGTGCTCTACATGTAAGCAATATGGTCATGACAAGTGTTCGTGTAGGCAACAAGGTCTTGGTGATACAAGCATGTCTCGAAGTAATAGAGCCTCTAGAACTTGAAGATTATATTGTTACTGTAATTTAGTACTGTAAGTTAATGACCTGAAAGAAGTCACTAGCTTCTCCCGAGAGCCAGAAGTATTAAAGGAATGGCCATAGGAATGGGTTTGCTTTGAATTAGTATTGTAATTTAATGGAATGAATTATTTTTGAATAAGTATAAACCTCTCGTATTGGATGAATTATTATTAAATAAAATATTTTTATTTGTACAATTCGATTTAACTAAATAATAAAACACTTAGATCATAACCCTATAAAATATGACACTTAAACTTAAAGAAGACAAGTTTCCAAAGAAAAAAACTTACTTCGGGGCACTTTAGAACAAAACGACGATCCAAACGTTTAGTTATACTTGATGTAATGAGCCGACATTATTGTACGTAAAAAAAGATATCAAGTCATATATAAAATATTGATATTTCGAAATTTTGAAACATGACTAATCTTTGCACAAAGTATGAAAAAAATGTGATTTTTATAAGTTTAAAAAAAAAAAAAAAAAGTAGCCTTTCACGCATAAATTCTATACGTAAAACCTAGTTATGTATTTTTTTTTTGTATTAGTTTGGTTTTTTTTTTTCATTCTAAAAAAGTCGCGGACTCCTCACTCAGGAATTGTATGATGGAAAACATCATCTAATCTTCAAGAAGATATGGACATTTAAGGTGGTCAGAGTCAACCATCAAACCCTTTGAAGTTGCATTACTATATGCTTACGTACTTCTAGAAAGCTAATTATTGTCAGTGCAAGGTATAGGATCTACATAGAACATGGTACTCTATCATATCACCTAACAAAAAAGTTATTTATATATAGTTAATTAATTACAACAACAATTATTTTATCTCTCAAAATAAAATCTACATTTTTGTTTTAAAAGACAGTTTTCTTAAACCAAAAAAATCTACACAATATTTCCAAAAACAAATTCAAACATAACTCATTGTTAGAAATCTCTTGCACGAGCGAAGGAAATGCATTTTTGATAATAATGATATTATTGGACAAGTTCTAAGGGAATAACTTTTATTTATTTAAGTATTTCCTTGCTATATGACGACTAAGAAAGTTGAGAGCTAATTTCCTTAATTTTTTTTAATTAGCTAACAGGGTGTTCATGGTTTGGTTAAAAGCCGAACCAAGTCGCAAATCGAACCAGACCGATTAAATAAACCGATAGTTGTTTGGGTTAGGTCTAGTTTGATTTTTAATTTTAAAAAATCGATAATATTTTATTTGGTTTGGTTTTATTAAAAACAAATCGAAAAATAAACCGAACCAAACGGATAAAATAATATACACAATTTTATAATTATATGTACACAATATATTATTTCTTATAAATAATTTTAAATACTTTGTTTATTCTTTCATCAAAATTTTCTTTATTTCTATTAGGATAATGAACTTTATACATGAAGCCCGTTTTTTCTTAAAAGAAATCATGATCTAAATTCATTTATTCAAAGAAACAACTACGAGATTTACCTAAAAAATGTATACTTTTTATAAATTTTATTTACTTGATTAAAGCTTATATATCATGAAAATTATAGCTCCCTCAATAAAAGGGTTATAACAGGTTAATTATAAGTTGGAAAAGGTCTTTCCTAATCATACGGGAAAAAATGAAAGAGAGATACCATTAAAAATCGAAAAACCAAGTCAAACCAAACCAAACCAACAACAACCAAATCGAAAGATATGTATTATATTTGGTTTGATTTTAATAATTAAAAAATTGACTAAATTAATTTAATTTTAATTTTAATCAAAAACCGATCCAAACCGACCGATGAACACCCCTCACCTAACTTCCTTGGCGAACATTGAAATCGCAAAAGTACACTCGATTCTCATTTCTGTTTCTGATCTTTCATTGTGAGTTTAATTAAGAGCTGCTCTTTTTTTCCCCTCTTAATTGCTGCTAATCTTAGCTAAAAGATGGCATAATTAAATTAGAATATATATAAGCAAGTTCTTACGTTGAAGATGAAATATTATCTAAGTCGGATTGTGTTTGATAGACACACTTGAAGACGAGTTCAAGGATTCATCAAGAAGAACACTTAGTTAAAATATCAAAATGATAAAAAAAAAAAAAAAAAAACAAGTTTAAGAGACCGCATACGCATTACGTTTGATGCCACATAAATAGAAATAGAAATAGAAATAGAAATAGAGGAAATAGTTAATTATTGATCAGATAACTTGATTATCCAACCAGCCGGTATAAATACACTTACACATCACATCACATCACATCACATAACATGGCCCGTCTTTTTGGTTTTCAGTTTTGTCATCTTTTATAAAAGCAAATATATTCAGTTCAGCCTTATTTTAATTTCCAGCTGAAAAGCCAACGTCTCTGCAGATCTCCTCCAACTCCATACACCAAAACCAAGAAAACAAATGCCATTTTCAGCTTTGAGCTATCACTAGTATTTCCTGCTAAAGTATATTGCTGTTTTTGGGGGATTCAATGGGTGGTTGCACATCAAAACAACCCTCCCAAGAACACAACAATGAAAATGCTATTCCAGTTGAAGCTAAACCCGAAACTGAAGCCGGTAAAAAGTCTCCGTTTTTCCCATTCTACAGTCCAAGTCCAGCACATTCTTTATTCTCTAAAAAGTCATCTCCGGGGAATCCTACTCCCCGGAGATTCTTTCAACCGCCATCTCCGGCCAAACACATACGTGCTCTGCTGGCACGTCGACAAGGTTCAGTGAAACCAAATGTAATTCTTGAGGGACTTGATAAGAGTTTTGGGTTTTTGAAGAATTTTGCAAATAAGTATGAAGTTGGTGAGCAAGTTGGGAGAGGCCATTTTGGGTATACTTGTAAAGCTTACTTCAACAAAGGTGCTCAACTTAAGGGACAGGAACTTGCTGTTAAAGTCATACCAAAAGCAAAGGTTTCGAGTTTTTTTATACTTCCCTATTTAGTCCGTTTAAAAAGAATGTTTCTTTTTTTTTCTTACAACTTATAATTATAATTTTTCACGTGACATGTACATTCTATATATTTTTAGTTTAAGATCACAAAATTCAAAAGTATTTTTTACTTTCTTAAACTCCGTACCGAGTCAAAACCAAACAATCAAATTGAGTATAGTTTTCATTTTGTATGAAGTTGGGTGATTTGTTTGATCTTTGAGTTTGTGGTTAATTGAATTAGATTTGCTTACTGCTTCTTGGTTTATAGTGGTTAAATCTGCTTAGTAGGGAGTAGTCTTTGATCCACCTTTGTTAACACTCCCTCGATATGAAGTTTAATTATTACTCCCTCCGTCACAATTTAAGTATCTTACTTTTTTTTTTGGTCTGTCATAAAAAGAGTGCCCTTTTCTATATTTATTAAGTTTACAATTCAAACATCTACGTGACAAGTTTAAAATCACGAGGTTCAAACGACATTTTAATATATTACACACATCTTTAATTCAAGACCACAAGATTCAAAAATCTCTTTTTATTCTTTAAACTTTGTGTACAGTCAAATTAAGACACTTAAATTGCTACGGAGGAAGTAATTGAAAATGTTTAAAATGTTAGGTTAATAGGAAAAACATCCCCGTAAAGCAAAAGTTTGAATAATTAAATAGTGTCTAATATTTTGGAATGGTCCAAAATAGAAAAAATAGAGGGAGTATTATTTGTGTCTCTTATTTCTATTCTTCCTGATGTAAAGTTTAAATCTTTTTGAGTTTAGAAGAATGCTGAATCCAGTAACTGTGAATTAGGGATAACTTGTAAACCTTATCAAATGGATCCTTCATGTACTGTTTGTCTCGGGTTGGCTGATTATGTAAGTTCGGAGCTGATAAAGCGAGGAAAGGAGGAAGCCACATGCAGCTTGTAATATATTGGCACCATTTTTGGTGTTTCTAATTAATCTTAAAGATCCTATGAATTTTCGTAGGAAGCACATTTATCGTTTGCAGACCACTAGAGTTTTGTGACTAATGAAATGTTATTTGTTCAATTCTCCATTTGATGCACTAAAAGTAGCATTAACTGTGATCCCCCTCCCCCGGGGGGTGGGGGGAGCTTTGGTCTGGTGGTAAAAGCGCAACATGTGATGTGTGAGTTAGACGTAAGTCAGGGATTCGAACCCTGCCTCAAACAAAAGCCTGGTATGTAAGTGAAGGTAGAGGAGCAGACCCATTATCCACCAAGTTTATATGTGTTAAGAAAAGAGTAGCATTAACTGTGAACAAATAAAAATTTTACCCTGTGTTTGGGGGAATTGGACAAGTTTGGGCAGCTGAGTGGAGTAAAAGAGGAGGGGTAGAAAGTAGGCAGAAGTAAATCAAATCCCCTTAAGTTTCTGAACTTCGAAAAGTAAATGGAGAGAAGGAGCTAATCTGTTATATTTGCCTTCCAGTTGCACCAAAGTTGTGGAAGAGGTCATCACAAGGTAGTAAAGCAACCAGCTCCGACCAATCCCTTTTTCCCTTCCCTTCAACAACATTCATATCATAGAGTTTACAGGTTCATATTGCTTAACAAGTGCATTATGAATTTCTATTATGAGAGAGGCAAAAAGCTTCTTTAATAATGCTTATGATAAGTTCAAATCCCAGCAGAGGCAAAAACACACTATGGTTATTTTAAAAAATGCTTATGATTGCTCTATCTATATCATCAGGGTCAGCTGGCATTATGTAAGGTGCACCTTTTTTATGCTCCTGTAGTTGGAATCATTAGTCTTTTATTTTTGAAAGATGCATTTATCAGAATATTTTGCATGCATGTTTCTCTCACCAGTTTGGTGGAAAATAACTGCTGTTGGCCAGTACTTATCTCAAAAAAATAGAAGAAAGAAAATTGGTGTTGATTAAGCCGCATTCTCGTATTTCTGGCATTTTACTTAAGCGTTGACTAAAGTCGGGGCATCTTTGAGTTGTATTTCTTCTCAGTATTTTTCTGAATTATCTGATACTGATCTTTACTTCTCTTTCCAGATGACTACGGCGATAGCCATTGAGGACGTGAGAAGAGAGGTGAAGATATTAAGAGCTTTAACGGGACATGACAATCTAGTAAAATTTTATGATGCATACGAAGATCACGAAAATGTCTACATAGTGATGGAGTAAGCTTTAGTCACTCAACTGCTATTGCATTTGTATCTGTTGATGGCATATAGAAGTATACTTTGCATGCATTATCACTCTGGGTCAAGTGGCATCACTAGACAGTTTCTTTCTTTAATGTTTCAGTAAAATATGGGTTTGATTATCACATTTTTAGTGTGCTGTTTGACTTGCTAATTTTCTTGTTCTCTAGAGCTGATCAATCTCGTTGAATTTCAGGTTATGTGAAGGGGGTGAGCTTTTAGATAGGATACTTTCAAGGTAGTCCTGGTGTTGATATGAATAAAAAATTCTTTTATTTTTCGACCTCGTCAGTTTTGACTGTTAGCAATCTTTTTGATGAGATCAAGAGCGTGTCAATAGTATTAATAAGTAGCATCCTTCTGTGCTGCAGAGGTGGAAAATACACAGAAAATGATGCAAAAGCTGTGTTGATACAAATATTGAAAGTCGTTGCATTTTGCCATCTTCAAGGTGTGGTGCACCGGGATCTTAAACCAGAGGTGCAAAAGTATAACTTGTTTAAGAAGATTTGCTATCTGCTTTGTTTTCAGCCTTTGTATAACTCTTTCAGCTCTAACTGGACTTTTTAATGGACCAGAATTTCTTGTTCATGTCCAAGGACGAAAATGCACAACTTAAAGCCATAGACTTTGGGTTGTCCGATTTTGTGAAGCCAGGTTCGTTGACTTGCACTCCCGATATTAATGCTAATACTTTGTGCCTCTGGGAACCCCTCCTTGAAGAAAAAGAACATAAATAAAGGAGAAGAAAAAGAAAAGGAACTGGCTGTGAGTAGCTCCACAAACTTGTGATTAACGTGCAAACATATTCTTTTGCAGATGAAAGGCTAAATGATATTGTTGGAAGTGCATATTATGTAGCGCCAGAAGTTCTACACAGATCTTATAGTACAGAGGCTGATGTGTGGAGTATAGGTGTTATTGCATATATCTTGCTGTGTGGCAGCCGTCCCTTTTGGGCTCGAACAGAGTCTGGGATATTTAGGGCCGTTCTCAAAGCTGATCCAGGTTTTGACGAACAGCCTTGGCCAACATTGTCTTCTGAAGCAAAAGACTTTGTGAAACGTCTCTTGAATAAGGATCCACGTAAAAGAATGACAGCAGCACAGGCCTTGGGTGAGTTTCTTGTGTCAACAACTTAGAGAAGGGCAATTCTGTACTTTATTTTTCTGAAACTGCTGGAAGACTTGCTGTCTCAGGTCATCCTTGGATAAAGAACAGTCATGACATAGAAGTGCCTTTGGATATACTGATATTCAAACTCATGAAGACTTACATGCGTTCATCTGCTCTTCGGAAAGCTGCTCTACGGGTGGGTGTATGATGCAATAAAAAGCTCTTTTGTTCTCTATTATTATTGAGTAGCTCTGGTGTTTGCTTTCTATTTTTTATTTACTTTTACATTTGACTTTCGTGTGGCTCGAATTTTCCATCATTGGAATTTTTGCAGGCTTTGTCAAAGACTTTGACTGTAGATGAGCTGGTTCATTTGAAGCAGCAGTTTGCACTGCTGGAACCAAACAAAACTGGCACCATAAACTTGGATAACATTAAAGCGGTTTGTCTTCTGCAAAATTCAATAGGTGACTAATCATTTCTAAGATTTTGCAAAGGTTCCTGACCTTTAGGATCGTATGATTTCTCCAGGCCCTGATGAAAAATGCAACAGATGCCATGAAGGAGGCACGCATTCATGATTTTGTTGCTTCAGTATGCTCTCTGTCCATCACATTCAGAAATGTTACCTAATTGAACTTGTGATGCTAAATTTTCTTTTCCCTTGTCATGGCAGCTTAATGCACTGCAATACAGAAGGATGGATTTTGAGGAATTCTGTGCTGCTGCATTAAGTGTATATCAGCTTGAGGCTCTTGACCAATGGGAACAACATGCGCGCTGCGCATATGAAATTTTTGAGAAAGATGGCAACAGAGCAATTATGATAGAAGAATTAGCTTCAGTAATTTTGAATTTTCATGCTTATTTATTTTCTAACAATTTTAGTTTTATCTCTCTGTCCTTATCTCCTATAAAAGAATCTCTTTTTTTTTTACTTCTACTTTTGGGACGGATCGGAACATTATCCTTCTCTGCCTTTCTTTGGAATGACGGGAGCATTACTCCTTTTCCTTCTTTTTTCATTTCTTCCTTTTCATTGGGGGAGGACTGGAAGCATGCAAGTAATTAGGAAGAGAACCTAACTGGTACTTTTGAATTGCTGGTTCAGGAACTTGGTCTTGGTCCATCTGTTCCTGTTCACGCTGTTCTTCATGACTGGATCAGACACACTGATGGAAAGCTTAGTTTTCTTGGTTTTGCAAAGTTGTTGCATGGTGTGTCAAGCCGCTCAATAACGAAAATCCAATGATTCCAGCTGCTCGGTTCAGGAAAGTTCAATGAGTCCTTCAGTGCACTCATGTCCTCATTTCATTGCTGATGCATTTTTGGCAATTACATGAGTAGCACATGAGTTGGTTAAGATCAACTTCGGCCCCTCTGGAGCTTCATATACCTGCAGTGTTCTGTAATGCAGTTACTTTCAGGACCAGTATGCGGTTCATGAGGGATGAATTCCTAGAGAGAATTGTTTTATCTAGCATTGACGCTATGGCATATAGAGTAGTTTTTTTCATGTAAATCAATAGTTAGTTTCTGTTTGGTTGCAGGTGAGTGTCTCTCAGCTGGTTACTGGACACTTATACAAGATTGTTCTAACCTATTAGACTGCCCTAACCCCTACAATTGCATTTGTATGATTGTATCATGATGTTTGTAAACATACCGTTTATAGCTGAAAAAATTCCCTTACTTTCTTGCTTCTCAAACCTCAACCAAACTGGAGTGATGATCGTAGGTTGTACCTGCTAGTACTTGTTTCCTCTTTTGTTCTGTTGATGCTGGGAAAGCTATGAAGTTTTTGAATACATTACTTCCAAAGGTTAGTTTGTTTCGCACCATAGATGCTCTGAAGTTTAGTATCTTTGCTGAATAGCATTCTGATTAGATATGAGGTGTCTTTCCTGCGTTTAAACATAAACTTCATCCACGATTTCATATACGTATATCCTCGACTACTGGATTCCGCCTCAGGCAGATTAATGCGAATGCAAGTAATAGACAGTAGTATCATCACATAAACTTCTTTCTTAGATAAGTGGACCTCATAGAACTGGGTAACAAACAACAGTCCAGTGGCACAATAAAAATGTACGAGTGATGAATGAATGTTGACAAAAGAAAACAAAAAGCACTTCAAGCTCCATCACACACTCCCTTAGATTCCATGGAGCAGCAATAAAGAGTAACTCTCCACTTCAAGCTTTTTAATCCCATTGTCACAGCACCATTGTATGCCAGTCCCCAAAGGGTAATGGATCATATAATCACTGAACCGGGCAATTTGCAGTATTGTCCTGCGCTGGGGGTGGTCTTTAATTTTTGTCCCTCAAAATGGTGGTCTTTAACTTTTTCCCTTCAAGAAAGAATTTGGGCCTTAAGGCAGAATTCTGCCTCAAGGCAGAAATTTGGAAATTCTGTCCATGTGCTTTCTGCCTGTAAGGCCAAATTTTGCAACTTCTGCCTTGCGAATTTTTTTTTTTTTTTTACTGAGCTGGAGTTCGAAACCACAACCTCCTGGTATTAGGCGAAGGGAAAAGGACACTGTGTGCCCACTCAGCCAAACTAATCCCACATTTAGCCAATGTTTGGGCTTAACCCCACCAAGAGTCCGGTCGGCCCAAATTAATGCCAAAAAATGGCCGGCCGGCCCAACAGCCCAGGCGCTAAAAAAAAAGACTTTTTGTGCGACTAAGTCGCCACAAAAACGTCGCCACTAAAGGACTGCTACAGAAAAATCAGACTTTTTAGTGGCAATTAAAAAAGTCGCCACTAAAGGTTAAATATCCTAAAACATGTATAATATATGTATATTTAGTAAGAAATATCCCAAAATATGTATAATATGTGTATATTTAGTAAGTATATACAAGAATGATACATTTTTATATACATATGTTGGAATTATATATACATTTTATATACAAGAATGATACAGTTTGTTTATATACATATGCTGGAATTAATTATACACTTTATATACAAGAATGATGCAGTTTATATACATATGCTGGAATTAATTATACACTTTATATATAAGAATGATACAGTTTATATACATGTGCTGGAATTAATCATACATTTATTATACATAAATTATACGTTAATTATACATTTACTATACACATATTATACAATAATGATATGATATTTTTTTACATATACAATAGTGATACATATTATATACCACAATGATATGGTTTCTATGATACATTTTTTACACGTATGATACACTTTCTATACAAAAATGATACATATTATATAAAAAAACGATACAATTTTCTATTCTATAATACACATTATATACACAAACGATACATATTATATACAAAAATGATACACACCTTAGTGATTCATATTTTATACAGTTTCTATACATTACAGATATATACTGATCCATATTTTTATACACAAATGATACATATTATATACAAAAATCGCCTCAGAGTTTTTTGGGATATTTCTTACTAAATATACACATATTATACATGTTTTGAATGTTTAACCTTTAGTGGCGACTTTTTAATTGTCACTAAAAAGCCTGATTTTTCTTTAGTAGCCCTTTAGTTCTTTTTTAAAGCACCTGGGCTTTTAGTGGTGACTTTTTAAATCAAAGTCGCCACGAAAGACTTGTTACAAATTTTGGCTAGAGGGTGGAAATAGTTTATGGGCTAATTTTTGGATTTGGGAATAGATGGGCCAACGTGTGGGATTATTTGAGAAAATTACATCATTAGTCAAGGTATTAGACTTATGAACATAATTATCACAACTTTTAATGTTCATCAAAAATAGCAGTTTATCAATTTTTTGGCATAATTAAATACGGCAATTAACCCCACTAGGGATTCATGTCTAAATTTCATCCCACTAATAAGGGATTCACATTTATTCTCTTATTCTGATCTTTATCCATTATTTTTTCATTTCTCTTTGTTCTTTAACTAAAGTACACCCAATTATTTTTAATTCTCTCTCTTATTCAATAAACTAATACACCGTAATTACTTAAGAAATTTCACACTCCTGAATCTCAAGTCCCATTTTTACTGATTTTTTGTTGTTCCGACTCTTTGTTACTACTTTACATGGAATTACATTGAGCACCCACACATACAAAATAATACCTACAACATATAGAATATAATTTATTATACAGTGTATAATAAAATTATATGAGTATATAAAATTTTATATATTGTGTAAAATCAAATTATACGAGTTATATCTAATTTATTATAATAGGTGTAATAAAATATACTACTAATATTATTCTATGTATATTATTTTTATTATACTACATATAATAAAATTCTCAAGTCGTATCCAAAAACAAGCCATGAACACTGAAACTATTGTACTTGTGTTCAATATCCCATTCCCATCATGTTCAATCAAAGTTGTGATTTTATTTTTCATGGATATAGGAACAATGAAAGGAGACTAGAATAAGAAGAAGTGGAAAAGGTAAAAAGAAAAATGCTGGGAAATTTTTTATTCAAAATATGGAGGAACTATGAAATGGTAAAAAAGTAGTTACTAGTATATGCCTGAACAAAAAAACAGGGATTGACTTTATTCACGTGGAAATGGTTTCCTTATATATAGCAATTTGATTTATTATAAAACTCTTTACTAGTCATGTAATGTTCATTTCATTTACCTGCTAAGAGAATGTAAATATTATTATATCATTGTCTGCTTACCTTTTTTTTCCCATTATTTATGGCCCAGTGGCCGTTTGTGTCCTTTCCCCCCCAAAAAAAGCACTGAACCTTCACTCTAGTTAGACCTTTTGTGGAGCCCTCTTAAAGTCGCAAGCTAGAAGTCTTTCTTGTCTTCTTAATTACAAGGAGTAATTCTTTGTATTCAAGAAGAAAAAATTCAAAACATTATCCTTATTGTAAATTAAATTATTATTGTGAATGTCCATAACTTCTAGGTGTAATTCCCGCCATTACTTTGGTAATTAACTCTCACACCTCCATGATCACCCACACCTCCATAACCTTCCCCACAATCTTCCCATAATTTCAATTGTTAATTTCATATTCACGACACCATTTGATGTTCCTCAATGTATTCCTATAAAAGGTATTGAGAATCAAACACTTGAACACACTTAGAGGAATAAGCAAGCTCTCCTCTCTTGTATGTCTTTACATTTCTTGTTTGCTCTCATTTTATAACAATCCTTGGTTTATTCATGTCACGTTTCACTTTCCACCTCATTTTAATGTCTATAACCAACTACATCAGCATTACAGTGAGTTTGTGGCAATTGAATAATCTACGAATCATAACAGAAAAACATCAATTACTTTCTTTCTTCGCTAGATCTCTCTATTGTTGTGGTTCCTTCACCATTCAACCAAAAAAAAAAGAAGTCAAATTGTTATTAATCAATTTAGGACGTCCAACAAGTCAATTTAGAGAGCATGTCATTATTCCCAGACGCCGTGACCCCAAAAAAATATCAAAGGTGGTGTAAATCATAGTGTCATATTCTCTCTGTACTAGAACAAAAAATAATGTACGCTGTTTCATAGATGTCCAAGAATCTAGCTGGAGTCGAGAAAAATGATAAGATCCAATAGTGGAGCCTCTTGTGTCAAAGCAATAACTAACTTTATTAATGAATAATGACATGACATTACAAAAGTTTAGTACATTCAGAATAAAATCTCACGTACTAATGCATTATTGCGGATATAATTAATATTAATCAATAAGGAAAAATACCAAGAAATCAATAAATTATTCCAGATATATAGTACGTTAACCAATTAAAGCATTCTAATAAATAAAGGGGAACTTACAAAAATATTAGTAATTATACAACTATTTACAATACCTACAACTATTTTTTAATTTACAGAATCTACAAAATATACCCTATAAATGATAGAAGGAAAAACTCTTTAGATATGGTCAATTTAGTATAAATATGGTAACAAATTTATATAGGTTATATTTTTTCCTTAATTTGTCCCTACAAATCCTCCGTTCCTATCTATCATTAATAATATGATGAAGGCAATAATATTAAGTATAAGTGACATAAATAATATAGATAATTTTTTAGATATGGTCAATTTAGTATAAATATGGTAACCAATTTATACAGGTTATATTTTTTTCTTTATTTGTCCCTACAAATTCTCCTTTCTTACCTATCATTGAATTAATAATATGATGAAGACAATAATATTTAAGCATAATTGACATAAATCTTTAGATATGGTCAATTTAGTATAAATATAGTAACCAATTTATACAGGTTATATTTTTTCCTTTATTTGTCCCTATAAATTCTCCTTTCCTACCTATCATTAATAATATGATGAACGCAATAATATTAAGTATACTTGACATAAATAATATACATATACCATATATGCTAAACACGTACCTTTAAGTCCATATATGTGCATCAATATACTATATACCATATCTCCATATACCATATATCATATCCAGGTATATTTTCATGTACTTTTCTTATACCATATACCATATCTCTATGTACCATATACTATATCAGATATATTTTCATTTACCATATTCCATATCTTCATATACCATATGCCGTATCTTTTCATGTACTTTTCTTAATATTAATATATCTAAATAAATTTCTTTAAGTCACAAAAAAATAATTGCATTCATCAAGTGAAAATAATAAAAAAAATAATAAAGAGGAGGAAACGAAAGAAAAAGAATATTTTTAAAATGGTTTGAAAGAAAGAGAAAGTAAAAAGTGAATATATGTATTAATAGTAGTAACTCTTAAAATTAAGTATTACATATATTTTAGGAATGTAAGAAGTATTTTTGTAATTAAAAAGTTAAAATTTTGAATAAGTTGTATTTATGTAATTTTTATAAAGTAGTTGTAATCTTTTTAATTACCATTTTAAAAAGTTGTATTTGTGTGAGTTTTTCATAAAAAAACTTGCGGGTAGAGGTGTTCATGGTTCGGTTTGAGTCGGTTATCATTTAAAAGATGACCAAATCAATTTATTCGGTTTTTCAAATGTTAGAATCAAATCAAATCAATTAAGTTGATTTTTCATTGCTTAGGATTTTGTCGGGTTTTTCAGTTTTTTGTCGATTTTTATTTAAATATATGACAGTATATGTCTAAGCACATATTAAATTGACTATTTTCTAGCACAATACTACCAATCAATTATTCCTATTTGAGAAAAGAAAGAAATATAAACCTAATCAAGTTATATATGTACTTTCTCCAAAAATTTGTATGCATCATCTAAGAATTTATCCATTTTCAAGGAATATAAAAAAATGTTCTTACAATGAATTTATTTTTGGGCAATAAATTAAAGATCTAGTTATGATATACCAAAATATCTTGATGAATAATTAAAGGACTCAAAATAAGTTACTTGAAAAAGAAATGGATTCTTAGAATTATCAAAATAACAAATCAAACTAGAAAGTAAATACAAAAATTGGATTACTATAAAGGCAAAAACATAGATTATGAATCAAGAGTGCAAAAGATTAATATCGTAAAATTTCAAACTTTATATATATATATATATATATATATATATATTATCGGTTTGGTTCGATTATTTTGGTTATTTTTTGCTTACACTCAAAATCAAATTAAATTTTATCGATTTATAAAATGAAAAATCACAATCAAACTAAACCAAAAAGTGTCAGTTTTTTTTGTACGTTTGATTCGATTTTTTATTTGGTTTAAATTTTCGATTTTCCGTGAACAACTCTACTTGTGGGTAAGAAAGATCTGAATCTAATCATTTAGATTGCGTTAGGCGACAAAAACAATAGTATTGGCGGACCACAAAATGACTGCTAATTCTTTTCCTTTGGTCCAATATCGTAAGTCACATTTCATAAACATATCATTATGTCATTTTACTGGGGCCGGCTTCTGCCCTGTTTTTTGCCTTTAAGACAATACGTTTGCGTTAGCCATTAAGTATGATTGGAAGGAATTAAATTGCAAATGACAGAGACGTGGGAGAACAAGAGGAAACCTTCTCAATTTCTAGATCCTAATGTCCGAAAAAGTGCTTTTGTGTGTTCTTCATTAGAACACGAATCCCTCTTATTACCGTGCAACACCTGTCCCCCCTACCATATGCCTTTTCTCTAAGTGAATTCGTTAAAAAAAAAAAAAAAAAAAAAAAAACTTATTTATTTCCTCTTTCTTAATTCATGCGGCACACTTTTTTTTTTTTAATTTGTCCAAAAAAGAATATCACATTTTTATATTTAAAAACAATTTAACTTTATGAGATGATTTACAGTCACACATTTACCTAAAGCTTGTTTTGGACCAATCCTTTCTTTCTTAATCTCTATGACTAGTCAAATAGTGTCGCATAAATTGGAATGAAGGTGATATATGTTTTTCTAAAAGGTTTTAACTTACATACGTACGTGTATACTTAAGCATGTATAACGCGAGCTAATACACATAGAGGTGTTTGGATTAGCCTTTAGTGGGAATAGTGTGACTTCTCTTGTTTTATACATAAGAAATGCGTGCATAAAGGAGATCTCCTTTCCTTTTATTCATAGCGTAATACACATTGAGATGTCGATGACATTCCTTTAGATTCTCACATATTTATTTTTTATATAACGAACAAATTATTTGAATAAATAAGGGATAAGGACACAAATGGCCAACCGGGTGAAATTATTGACACCCGGTGGCCCAAGAATTTTAAAAGTCATTTTTAGCCTTTTTAAAATAAGTCCATTTTCTAGCCATGTTTCAAATAATCCCAGCATATATATATAAACTGTATCATTTCTGTATATATATCGCTACTTTATAGGTATAGAAAATGTATTATGCGTATAGAAACTGTATCATTGTTGTATAGAAGATGTATCACTACTGTATATGTATAGAAAATGTATTAAACGTATGGAAACTGTATCATGTTGTATAGAAGATGTATCACTACTTTATATGTATAGAAAAAATGTATCACACCTATAGAAACTGTATTATTGTTGTATAGAAGATGTATCACCACTGTATATGTTTAGAAAAAATGTATCATGCGTATAGAAATTGTATCATTATCATATAGAATATGAATCCCTAAAGTATATGTATAGAAAATATATCATTGTTGTATAATTTGTGTATAATAAATGTATAATCAACGTTTAATTTCTGTTTAATAAATGCATACTTACTAATTATACACGTTTTCGGATATTTCTTGAAGGCTCAATTAACGTATACTTACTAATTATACATATATTATACATGTTTTGCGATATTTTTTAAAGGTTCAATCCCTAAAGTCCTGTTCTTTTGTTAGCAAACCTTTTAGTAACGACTTTAGTCACCACAAAAAGTCTGATTTCTTTTTGTAGTGTGGGCTAGGCGGTTAGCACCCGGGAATGGTATGAGCCAAACGGCCAGCTCGGGTATTAAGCCCAAAATGGGGCCTTTTTGGGCTTTTCTTTTGGGCAGGTGGTTTCACCGTATCTTTTTCCCAATAAAGTAAGTCAAACAATAACATGATAATGTATAATTGGTGAAATTACACCGATTGTAAAAGAAAATTACACTATTAGTGTATACAAGTTAAATCCAATTTTTATTACATTGCCAAACCAAATTGAATGTCGCAATATATATTGCCACAATTAATCACTCACACTTTAATAACCAAAATGTCTATGTTTACATTTCACATTCACAACAGTCCTTTTTGTGATATATAAGCACAACAATGGTAATGATGCAGTTTACCTTACGTATCATGCCATTTTGTAGTTGACAAAAACTATAATAAAGTAAAAAAAGAAGGATATATCACACCTTTACAAGCCAGAAATACAAGTTGTTCCTTTGATCTACATGTATCTCTGATTGGAGGGATGAAGATCAATCTCTTGGGTCCATGCGGATCGATCTTGAATGTGCAAATGCCAGTAGGTCTGGGCCAGCCCATCTGGGTCCATCCACCCCTCCCCGGCGCCACCGCTGGTTTGTTGGTGCTGTTGTTCCCCAACCAACAACCTCTGTTGTGAACTTGATGATGCCATTCTGCATATTTCAATTTATACTATAGTCAAGATTTAAGTTTTAATATAGTCAGGTGACGTTAAGGTAAGTACAAGTTATTTGGTTACCTGAAAAGAAAATTAATATCTAGTACTAGTAGTAATTACAAGTAATATATAATTACATGTTTAGTGGTACAAATCTTTATATTGTCCGTATAATTAAATCATACAAACAATATTTAATTTCAGGTCGTTTACCTCCGTGTTACCAATATGTAATGTACAATCTGTACTTTATTGGGCTAATATTAGCATGCATGGAGCTTATTCATTCGCTTGGGAGGAACAAACAAGCACTTTCTGGAAGTTAAGTCTGAAATCTCAGTATTAGCTTGGGCAATCAAGACAAAACAAAGTTAACTTTCCCTCATAAAGCTAGCTAGCTAGTGATCTCAAGAATCGTCTAATTTATGAACTCCTTCAAGATTTACGTTACTGCCTCAGGAAGACTGCAAGTTTTGAATAGTACTATAGCACAATGCAATCCAAAAGGCAAAATAGAATCCAAGAAGATATCCTAACTTTGCCAGGAATGAGTTGTCATTGTTCCATAGGTAAATACAGCTATAAGATTCCTGCATCTTGTGGTAGGAGGAATGTCGAATCTTGGAGAGGCAGTTTGAGAAATTCTAGAGGAAATTAAACAATCCAAGTGGGCATATATTAAAAAAGTCGTAAAGCAAAAAGACTAACCTGGGTGTGCCTACGATACCATGGATGACGACATGCGCCACGTGTACTCCAAGAGGTTGAAACTCCTTTGCTAGACATTGAGATAAGGCTCTCATTGCAAACTTTCCACAGCCTGACATATTTTTTTTGCCTCACTTTTATATCATCAATCAAATTGAATTGTAGATTTCAAATGCAACAAAATGAGAACAGTTAAACAAAATCAAATCATCAAACCAAGAAAATTATCACGTACATATATCAGAATAACCGGCAATGCCACTAAGAGAAGCTGAACAACCAGTGAAAAAAATTGTCCCTCTTCCTCTTTCCACCATACCTGGAAGTACCTGAGATTTTTAATTCCAAAATGGCCCAAGGATCATTACTGAACTGACTGGGAGTCAACTAAAAAATTTCTAGTATATTAGATTGGGCAATGCACCAAAAATTAACTCGATTGATCCAATGACCAAATCAATAGCAATGAATATTGAGTTCAACGTCTAAATATTGATGGTGTAAAAATAATTTCTATATTATCAGATCACTTAAAATATTTACAGGTAATGTGTTCACAGTGACTCGAAAAATAAATCATGTTTCGTGCTACAACAAATTAAACTGCACTAAGTACATAGAAATTTTTATAGTTGGCATCAAAGGGAGATCTAGTAGTATGATGCGAGTTTATTTAAACCATATAGCCTAGACATCGATTTATTTGTGCAAAACCTACTAAAATTGCTGAAAATATTGAAATCCAGAACTCAAACAAGGTGATGGAGTTAGTAATTAGAACCCAAATCCTGAATCCATAGAATTAAAATCTCGAATTCGCCTCTGATTCGCATACATAGGTTAATCCATGAACATAATTAGTAATATGTGTTCTATATAAAAATTTGAGACCTGTTGAGCGCAGTGAAAGGCGCCGACGGAGGAGACAGCAAGAGATTTCTCAAAGTGTTCAACTTTAATGTCAGTGAAGTTAGTAGGGTGCCAAGATGTTGGCTGGTATGCATTGTAAACCAAAAGTTCCACAAACCCAAGTGATAGAACTCCCTCAAATGCCTCTCTTATGCTTCGAGAATCTGAACAATCTATCCTGATCGCAAACACCTGCGCTTTCTCTTCTCGAGCTATCTCATCAGCAAATCTTGATAATCTACCTGTTCCAGTAAATTGCACTATATATCACCATATTGCTTTATCGCCAAAGGTGAGCTTTCTAGTTAGCTATAGCAAGTGATAGAAACAAATCTACGATACATTTTAGTATCTTCAGAATGAGAGTGTTTTATTATATGTATAATGTTTACCCTTTTTTTTTTCTTCATATGTATATATATTATTCGAGCCCAAAACAAGAATTGAGTTGAACTCATAGAAAGGACTCTAGATCCAGAGATGTAAGAAAGAGAGGTAGATAGAGAAGAGTACTAACCTAAGTCACGGGCCAGAATAGCGACAGTATAGCCTTCATGGGCGAACTTACGAGCGATAGAACGGCCGAGTTTCGGCCCCACACCAACAATGGCAGCAATGCCTCTTGATGAGGCTGAACTCGCCATGTTCCGCATCTTCTAATTTAGCCCTCAATATCTCTCGATTCAATTTTATCGGATGTCCCAAATGTCGGTATCTATGGACATAGATAAATTCACCACAAAATCAAATGCTTCTTAATTAATCCAGTTTCTTTCTTCTTCTCTTCTTGATCGTGCAGATAGAACTCAAGAGTTACCTGGGGGATATGATTCTGAACTTTGCTGCCTCCTACAGTAACAACAAGTATAGGATTAATTTGCAAGTTTCTACATATGCAAGCGATAATCCGATGGATATTTATGTGGCGTACAACAAGCTTTACCTCTTTGGCAAGCTCGTACGTGTACTATATAAAAAAACATGGACAAAACTACTGCACAGTGCTTACTAGCTAATGATTGCGCTACTGACAAGCATGAATCGCATTAATAACTGCCCATGGCCCCCATGCTAAAAGTCAATAGTACAACAGTATCAACTGGAGAAAAACTCCTAACTTGTTATGGGATTTCATTACATCATCCTAAACTTTTTGCAGTGAAGTATTTACTTTTCTACTCCTCCTAGTCAATTTATGTGAATTTATGTTGATGGATGCGGAATTTAAAAAAGAAAAAAGTTTAAACTTGTGGTCAAATAAAAACACCAATTTAAAGGTAAAAAGGAAAAAATTAAGTTATAAACTAGAATATATAGATGTATATAAAAAAAATAAGTTCTTATTTACTTTCGTTTCGAAAGTCAAAGTGAACTATAATCTGCATTTCGTACTCTCTTTGGATAATTTATACACGCTCCGTGTAATGCAAATGCTTTAAGGAATTCAGTTTCATATGTACTGTCGAATGTCGATTAGGCCTCAATTCTAAATGGTCGCGATTTAACTATATTCCAAACCATTGATCAGTTTCGAAGTTGATAATATTTTATGACAAATTGAGTTCTTCACATCTTAAAGTTATCCATATTCGAACCTAATAAAAGTGTAAGTGTGAAACGACAGTTATTAAACCCTAAGTGGGTGTATAAGCTTGTCGAAAAGATACATCAACCTAACTGGCTAATACGAGTTTGGATAGATAATTTTATTTTTCCATTTTGGTTAAATGTAGTATAACCTTTATTTTGTTGACCTAACAATTTCATTTTATTTTTTTTGGTACCTAACAATTTCATTGCTATTACTATTATTTCCTATGATGTTTTGCTTCTCCAACTCTCAAATTTGTGCAGGGCATCTTTGCAGTAACTTAGGTCTTTTAATCTAAAATTAAATCTTGCACCATTTTTCTACTCCAATGCATGTTGTTATAATTGTTGATTTCCTAACTAAGAGTATGTCATCAGTGTAATCCTATTTTCGTGTTGCTCTTTATCTTCTTTTTACCCACCACGTTTTACTTTCATTCTTCAATTTATTAACTCTCCAGCCAATTTCTTTAACCTTGAGTTGTTATGAAATAAATTTGGAACAAAAAGATATAGACGAATATGATAAATAACTATATATTATCATGAAATAACAAGGGAAAATAATAAATGAAGGGAACTTTTTAAATACTAAAAGTATTTCAAATAATGGTTTTGTTTTTGTACTTAATAATACTTTATGGGAATTTAATATACCGATAATCTTATTTTAGCATTTAGGGTCAAACAGGCACTAAATAAATCAGGAGGAAACATACAAGTCACATATATATAGTTTACTTTTTACAAATATGATTAAAGAGTTCTATATATATAGTAGTAATGCTACTTTGCAAATACTTTTCCTATGTGTAAAGTCAAATCCAAAGTAATTTGCATATATTCCATTGGCTGACCAGTTACATTATTTCCTTGGATATATACTACACTAGTGTCATTTGGTTTGTGCTAAGCTCGGGCCCAAACCGACGTTACAAATTAAATTTGTGTATATTTCCTTACTTTTTTCAGCTCTTACTTCTTTATTTTGTAATATCAGTTTGACATTTTCTAAAGAATTCTAAAATGTTAAAGTACAAAACGGTATCTGAGAGTTAAAAGAAAATATTTTTCTAAGTTTATATATTATACTTTTTAAAATTAAAATCAAACAAATGAAAGCTCTTCTAATTTCTATTTTACTGATTTTTTTTTTTTGGAGATTAGTCTCCGATGATCCAAATTGAGCTTTTCGTAAGTTAAATTAATTTTATTAATTTCTCTGAATTGAACCCATATTAGCTAAATTATTTCTTTGCAAAAAGATATTACAATATTAAATTAATGTCAAAAATATTTAATGCTACAATATTGTTGTTTGATGAAATCAATAAAGTTAACTTATAAAATAAATATACACAATTAAAAGCATTGGTATTGCAAGATACATTTGTAGATATTCTTTCAAGTTAAACCATATAAATATATATTGAAAAGTCAACGTAATTAAATTATTCATATTTTAAGCTTTCTTTTTCCTTTCAGAAGATGCATGTATAAAAATAACGTTTGTTCCTTTCTTAATTTGATGAACCTTTTTATGGAATCAACATTGTAATAACTTTTTCATGTTGAACTTAACTATTTTATCGTAAGTTATATAAAGTATTTACTGTATTTCGTAAAATATTTTAATATTAAAAAAAAAAGTGAAAATATACTTCTTACAATTGTTTAGTATTATTACTCTTTGGAGATCAAATTGTATTTTCTTTAACTACATTTTTTTTTTCATATTTTCAGAATATATATTAAAATAATGCTTTGTAGTTCTTAATTTAATAAAGTCATTTATTAGGAAAATTTATGTTAAAAGTGTGCATATGTAAAATTAGATTAATTAAACCGCACTTCGTAATTCATTTTTTGATTGAGACGGAAGGACTATAGTTTACATTTTTGATACATTTTAAAAATATTTAACAATGATATAAGTTATTGATCATTCTTTTAATTTAAAACTTAATAGTATTCTAAGTGAAATCTTTTCTAATTACTTATGTTTGCAAGCACATACAACACAAAATTATAGGAGAAAATAAAATTTACACATAATTGAAAAATAAAAATTAAAAATAGTAAATGATAAATGAAAATAGTATCAATAAATAATATTTCAATTCAATAATTAAGCTTATATTAAGATATAAATAGAATTTTTTCACATAAAAGAAAGACTCAAATATATATGAGTGTTCTTTGTGGGGCCACTATAACCTTTTTCATGACATCATTAATTTTAGTGGCATGAAAAAAGTCAAAGTTTTTAAAATTTACCAAAATGAGTGAGAACTTACAATGTAATTAAAGCTTAAATTAGGAATAAAATAGATTAAAAAATTCATGTGAGGACTACAAAACTTTAAAATTTTATCTTATATATAGTAGTAAAATACGTTTAGTACGATAACCAGTTAAGGGCCAGGACAGATGCATGCATGCTTGTGCGTGCTTTTGGGGGCTGGATAGGACTTATTTTGTAATTGACGATCGTATAATATATACTTAAAAAAAGTTACACTATCTATACAGATGAAAGTTAAACTTGATTAATACACCCTGCCTCTTAAAACATCCTGTAGAGCCACATAACAAAGCATATGTGAAATTTTAAAAAGAACAGATTATTAATATTCTTTTCATGCTATTAACAAATATTAAAAATAAAATTAAAACATGCCGCGAAAAAAATCTTATCTTTTGTTTAACCATTAATATTCAAAAGTTACTGACTCAGTCAATTCAAATTATCATCATGCAGGACATAAATAAAATGAAAATTGTTTTCAACTTAGAGTTTCTCTATTTCATGGTTCAAAGCCATGAACTTGAGTCTTAGTAGGCGTTTGGACATGTGGTTTGAAATCATGTTTTGAAACCATGAGATGAAACCAACGTTTAGACATGCATTTCATCTCATGGTTTCAAAAAATTTAAATAAAAAATTTGACCCATAGGTTTATATTTTGTAAAAAAAGACTCATAATTAAGTTGGTAGATATCTTTAACAATTACTCCACCAATCATTTACCAACCTCATTAACTTTCACCAAACTTTATTTATGTCTACCAATCTTTATTTATGTCTACCAACCTCATTACTATTCATGTTAAATTTTCGTTTTTATTGAACTAAAATTTGATCAATTGATGTTGTATTTTTTAGAAAGCCCTTCTAGAAGCGTATTAATTTTGTTATGAACTATAACTTGCTCATTTGGTAAGATTGTAAGAATTGGGAATGTTTTGATTGTTTTCACAACTTATGGGGTTTTTATGTCTATAAGAGAAAATACAACTTAACATATCCAAATTGCATGTCCAAACATGGTTTCAAAACCATAATTTCAAACCCTGTCCAAACGGCTCCTTAGTACTGATTAAGGATCGAGCAGACCAATACATCTCACAAAGTTGCACGAACTCGCCATTTTGGGTGTTGTTCCCGTCTCGACACTGGTCGGGTATGGGAACGGCAAACGTCTGGGATACAGTCAATTACATTCGGATATTTGACCTGAGTCCGTCCACAAATTTGGGGGGGAAATTTGAGATTTTGATTTCTCAAAATTAAAAATAAGACAAATTTGAGATAAGGAAAATGACATACCTTCTAATGGAAGAGAGAAGAAATGATATAGATGGAGAGTTTGTTTCCGGCCTTGAATGGGTTTCTCTTTCTATCTTGAGTAAAGAATGAAGAGAAAGTGAAAGAGAACTTTGTTGTGGAATTACAGATATGTAAAAGCTTGAAAAGGAAGTGGAGAAGACGACTTGTTATTTTGGAGAAGTGGAGAAGACGACTCTTAATTAGGAAGAGACGTGAAACTGCTGGATGCCTAGAATTAGGTCTCTCAATTGTAATAACTAGTAAAATGACCGCTTTATTCTCCATATATGCTATGCTATTTTTGTCCCTTTTATTTTCCATTATATGCTACTTGTGACACAAAATTGAAAGACACTTAATTATGCTGTTTATAAATGTTTCTTTCCCATACAATATAGGGATAATTTCTAAATTAATTATTAGCATGTCAACTTTTTGATAATTAATTTATATTTTTAAACGCACAAAAGCACGGACGAGTTTACTGGTTATACATAATAAAATTGACCCCTTTGTAAAATGGATTATTCAGGAA
Source organism: Lycium barbarum (assembly GCF_019175385.1). Classification (NCBI taxonomy): domain Eukaryota; kingdom Viridiplantae; phylum Streptophyta; class Magnoliopsida; order Solanales; family Solanaceae; genus Lycium; species Lycium barbarum. The sequence continues at coordinate 62,669,636 of NC_083348.1, read as the reverse complement.
CGTATTTTTTCATATGCCTTTTAAATAATTTAAATTATTAATTGTTGTAACTTATAGTATTTTCACATAATTTCAAATATGTAATTTGATAATGAATTGAAATAACTTAGAAAAATGACAAAGAAGAATAATCGATCATTTTAGATAACTATAGTTAGAATGAGAGAATTTAAGAGCGCTTAATTTATATTAATTAAAATTAATTTAGGAGCAATAACTAATATTAAACTATCGAAATACTTGAAATATAATTATATAATAGTCAAATTTAATATACGTTTATTATGTAAAATAGCGAATATATACTTTTGCAAAAACAATAAATTGGGCAGATCAATTCGTGCATTTTATTTATTTCCTGCTCGGTATCCGGTATTCATATTGAAGCCCGATTAAATTCAGATACGCAGCCGTATATGGCCCGTTTGGGAGAACCGCTCCCTATGAAGTATTTTGTTTCATACTCAGGTTTTGAACTCGGGATCTCGGAAGAAGCAACCTCTGCATTATATTCTTTAGTAGTTTCGTGCATTGTTGATGTCGGTGTAATGAAATGGAATCCAATTATTGGAGAGGATTGGTATAGCATAAAGTTTACACATTAAAGGTTCAAATATCATTGACTAAAGTGAAATCTTTGATACTTGTCCAATTGCCCTTTATTCGTCTCAACTTTTCCACGTAACGCCTTAAACTAGAAAAGAAGCGTTCCTTGCGTGGCCAAAAGTAAAACAGCATCTCCTCTGTACCCACCTTTTTTCTTCTAGTTTGGTTCTAATGGATTGGATTAAAAGAACGGAAAAGGGTCAAATATACCCCTGAACTATTGAAAAAAGAGTTAAATATACCCTTCGTTATACTTTTGTTTCAAATATACCCCTGTTATTATATTTTGGGTTCAAATATACCCCTATCATTATACTTCAGGTACAAATATACCCCTCCACAGTTAAAGTTGACTCCAATCCTACGTGGCATTAATATTTTAATAAAATAAATATTATGTAGCATGCCACCTCACTTACAAACCCAATTTTACTCCTCTCCTCTCTATCTTCTTCCACCACACCTCCCCCTCTAATACTACAGACTACCGTTCTTCTTCAAGTTCTACATGGTGACTGACTTAATTTAATTTTTTGTGATAATAATGATGTTATAACGCCTAAAAAGACACCCACAAAAGACGGGGTTACTTCTATCATTCTATGACCTGTGTGAAGAAGTTCTTTGATTTTTGATCTAGAAAATATTTGGCTTTTTTACTGTGTATCTTTTCACATATTGAAACTGGAGCAAATATTTTGCTCTTTGGTTTTTGTTGTAAAAAATTTTCTGCTTTGTGTATATATAATGCTTAGCTGGTGACATTATGCCAACGTTTGATCCATTGATTCCCATATAAATTTTGAAAATTTTTAAAATTATATTGCATGCTTTTTAAAAAGAACATGTTCCATAAGTTTTAAAAATTATTAAAAAAAAATACCCAATTAATGGTGGTGGAATGGTGGGCATAAGGGTGGTAGTAATAGAGGGGAGGTGCGGTGGAAGAAGATAGAGAGGGGAGAGATAAAATTGAGTTTGTAAGTGAGGTGGCATGCCACATAACATTTATTTTATTAAAATATTAAAGTCACGTAAAATTGGGGTTAACTTTAATTGTGGAGGGATATATTTATACCCAAAATATAACGACAGGGTATATTTGAACTCAAAATATAATGAAATGTATATTTGACCCTTTCATTATAGTTGGCCCTTATCAGTTAAAAGAATGATAGAAGGGGGCTGCCACCTGGCACTTTCCTTTTCTTCAAAATAGGCAAGTTTTCTTTATCCATATATTCTTTTCTTTTTCTTTTTTTCAATTTTATTATATCCATATCGGGGATTTGGCGCGCAGTTAACATATGGCTATCACTTTTAACCCTTTAATATACAGTTAACATATGGATATTGCTTTGTTATATACCAAGATATCTTGATGATAATTAAATTAAATTAAATAATAATAAATAATTAATTAGTAAAAATTTAGTGCATGGGGCTGACCTTACTTATTTTTGAGTATATTCCTGTAACGATGAATAATTAAATACTCAAAAATCAGTAATTTGAACATGAAATAGATTCTTTGAATTAGCAAACACATAGATTACAAACCTACAATGCAAAAACTTAATATGTACGTAGAATTTAATTTGTTTTATATACACACACACACAAATATATATATATATATATATATATATATACGCACACACACTGGTCGTGATCGGCCCGTGCTGAGCCGGCCCAAACTCAAAGTAGAAACGTACTCCCTCTGTCCAAATTTGTGTGATACACTTTTCTTTTTAGTCTGTCTCAAAAAGAATTTTTAGTCTGTCTCAAAAAGAATGATACATTTCCTTATTTGACAACAATTTAACTTTAAAACTTTACCCTTTTACGTTTTACGAGATGATCTATAACCACAAAAATATTTTTGGCTTATTTTAAATCACAACATTTAAAAGTTTTCCTTTATTTCTTAAACTTCGTGCCTAATCAAATTATATAACATAAATTGGGACTGAGAGAGTAATACTTTTGATTAAAAATGAATAATTTGCATCACGTTCTTAAATTTCCACCAAATCTTTTATTTCACTTGAATTAAAAACAACTGAATGAATTCAAATCAGGGAAATAAGTTTTTCAGAAATCAGTTTCTTCTTGTTGTTAGACAAACTCCGAATTCTCCAACAGGTTTTCCAATTTTGTATTCCTGTTTTGTGAATTCAGAATTGATACAACATAAGCCATATGTAAGATACGTGCCTAAAACTCAGATCAACACAACAAAGAAGCAAACTCAATTCCTGTGTTATTTCAACTCACATGACATGTTTTTCAAAGTCAGAAAATTTCACTTTTCTTAATATGATTGATTGTGACCTTTATTGGTCGTTTGGTAGATAGTCAAAATTATCCCGGGATTATAATTTCGGGACTAATTTATCCCACTTCTTGGGATTATTTTATCCCATTTGAAAGATGGGATGAAATAATCCCGGATAAGTGGGATAAGGTGGGATATCCCACCCTTAGGATAAGGCTTTATTTTGTACCGTGTTTGGTAGGAGGTATAAATTTATATCTCCTACCAAATACGGTATAAAAATCCAGTACTGGAATATCCCAGCCTATACCATGCACCAAACGACCCCTTAGAATGATAGATTCTAGTTTCATAAGGATCTAGTATGTATAGAAACTGAGCAGGCGTTTGGACATGCGGTTTGAAACCATGAGATAAATTCAGCATTTAGACATGCATTTCATCTCATGATTTCAAACCATGGTTTAAAACTCCAAATCATCCAAAAAGGCATGATTTGGGGTTTCAAACCATGGTTTCAAAAGAGACCCATAAGTTGATAGATATTTATAACAATTACTCCCATCAACCATTTACCAACCTCATTAACATTCACCAACCTTTATTTATGTCTATCAACCTCGTTACTATTCATTTTAAATTTTCATTTTTATTTAACTAAAGTTTGATTAATTGATGTTGTATTTTTTAGAAAGACCTTCTAGTAGCATATTAATTTTGTTATGAACTATGACTTGCTCATTTGGTAAGATTGTATAAGAATTGAGAATGTTTTAATAATTTTCATAACTTGTGAGGTTTTTATGTCTATAAGAGAAGAGACAACTTAAGATATCCAAATTGCATATCCAAACATGATTTAAAACCATGATTTCAAATTATGATTTCAAACCGTAGTTTAAAATCATGTCCAAACAGCTCCTCGGGAAGTATTGGTTAAAACTTTGCTGTGACAGTCAAATGGACCACCCGTTTCTTATCTTTTACACTTTTTAATTTTCCGTCTGTCTCAATTTTTATTTTTTTTTGGTTTGCCAAAAAAAGAGAGTGCATCTTCTTATATTTAGTAAGTTTTTCAATTCCAAAATTCTACATGACAAATTCAAAGATGAACTACATACATCTTTAATTTAAGATCACAAATTCAAAAATCTCCCTTTTATTTCTTAAACTTCATATCAAGTCAAACTAATAGCCTGTTTGGCCAAGCTTATTTTTCCCCCAAAAATACTTATTTTTTTAATAATGATTATTTAAAAAAAAAAAAAAAAGTGAGCTGTTTGCTCAAGCTTTTGGGAGAAAATAAATACTTTTGGAGAGTAGTAAAAATAGTTTTTCAGAAGCTAAAAAAATTAGCTTTTGCCCAAAAGCACGTTTTTGAAAAGTATTTTTGAGAAAAATATACTTAGAAGCACTTTTTAAAAATTTGGTCAAATACTAATTGCTGCTCAAAAGTATTTTTAAAATTAATTGGCCAAAACAATCTGCTTTTAGCCAAAAATATTTTTTAAAAAGTACTTTTGAAAAAACTATTTTTTAAAATAAGCTGATTTTAGAAGCTTGGCCAAACATGCTATAACCCACTTTAGATTGTGGGAGGGAATAATACATACTGTATTTCAAGAGGAAACATTTAATCTAGATAATGAATCCACGCCAAATTGCTTTATCTGATAGCGATTGTTCTTATTATATAATCATACAATAGGTTAACATAAGTACAAAATTTAAGTTGGAGAAAAAATTTCAAGTACCTGCGAGGGCTGTTCAAAACCAAATCGTAATCGATAACCCAACCGCAAAATCGGCTTATTGGCTTATCGGTATTGGGTTACCGGATTAACGGTTGGTGAACGGATTAAAATTTTATAATTAACGGTTTATCGGTGTGGGGGCGGATTACTCAATTTCGTTATCAGATAAACCGTTAACCCGTTAAGAATTATTCTATTTATGTTTTTACTCCTAGATATATGTGAAATCACAAACTGCAAAAGTACTTTTGTTATTATATTACAAAAGGTTTTAACTATTCGTTCGACCAAACATGATTGTATAAGGAAATATAAATAGTCATTAATGCCTTCAGTTACAAGTTACCTACTTCACATTTGAAACAACGGCAGAATTACCAGTGTAAACACTGTCCAAGCAAACTGTAATATAGTCACTGCATGATATGTAACAAACATATGGGAATGTTGCAAAAGGATTGGAAGCTGTGATTTTAACTTCGTCGGCAGAAGCTGAACTATCTTTTGTGATTTTAATTTTAATTTTCTCTTAGATTTAGCCGATACACCGCCCGATAACCATCCGATAATTGTTAACCCGATACTGAACCAACCGATATCTTATCGGTTGGCTAGCGGATTAGTACATTTAAAAGCCGATAACTGATAAGCCGAACTGTTAAACATAATTATCCGTCCGATCCGCCCGATAAGCAACCCTACCTGCGACATATAAAAAAAATTATATAAGCTTGGGATTAACTGATTTTTGCATAAGTATATAATACAAACAACAGTGTCCAGAGAACCCTCTTGTGATACCCTGGAGTCATAAACACTAAGGGTCATTTGGTATAAGGTATAAGCTGGGATATCCCAGCACTAATTTTTATACCATGTTTGATAGAAGGGATAAATTTATACCTTGTACCAAACATGGTACAAAAATTAGTGCTGGAATATTCCAGCTTATACCTTCTTATCCCACTTATATTGGGATTATTTTATACCATCTTTTAGATGGTATAAAATAATCTCAATAGATGGGATAAATTAGTCCCGGAATTATAATCCCGGAATAATTTCGACTATCTACCAAACGACCCCTAAAGCATTCAGCTCTTTCCATATGAGAATGAATCAGCTTCAATCGCTTAAATTTCAGCAAATCAGATATCGTCTGCATGAGAGTAAAGGATACCCTGTCAGCATTTTTTTATTCTTATCTAGAATAGAAAGGAAAACAAATCAAAATTTTATTGTAGTAATAGTTAGTACCCGCAGAATATAGAAAATGACAGAAGAAAACACTATTATGCAGCCGCTGCAAACAAAAATAACAAGTGTCAGCGAAAATAAAACAATAAAAAGAGAGACGTATAATTGATGATATAGAAGAATAAAAATAAACAAAAACATGAAAGCAAAGAAACTTGCTCTAGCTTACAAGAAAGGAAAATATGTATACCGAGAACCTGTTGACAAGAATCTAACAGAGAAAGGAAACTTCTCTGTTGACAAGATTGTTCTTATTATATAATCATACAATAGCGTTGTAAGAAAGGAAACTTCTCTGCTGACAAGAATCTAACAGAGAAGACAGATTCACCGATGAAAGAACCTGCAAGCGTCAAAGAAACGGAGTATTACAAATACAGGAGGGATGCGCTGGAGCTTTAAAAGAGAAGACCATCATGACCTTCACCTTTAATTCAGTACTGCAAGGCCTTTGGGGTCGGTTGGTACACGGTATAAAGTGAGATATTTCAATATTAATTTTGGGATTGATTTTGTATCATATTTTGTAGAAGATTTATACCAGAATAAATTTATATTCTCTACCAAATAAAATATAAAATGAAGCTCATATTTAAAGATGAAATATCTCATCTTATCTCATTAACTTTAGAATTATTTTATCTCACCTTTTAAATGAAATAAATTAATCCCAAAATTATAATTCTGAGATTATAAATACCGGTATAATCTTATCGGCTTACCAAGGATAAATTTTTAAAAGATAAGACCAATGCCCTGTTGATGTATGACTTGTTTGTGTGGAGTATATCTTATTTTAATATGGGTAAAAGTTGAGAGCATAATAAATGTAACTGATAAAGGACTACTAAGGACAGGTGGTTTCAAATATATTTTAATATGTGAAAATTGACAAATAATTTTGATATGGGTAAAATAGTGTAAAAAAAAATCTTATCTTTATATGAAAATTGATAAATAAAAAAAAATCTATAAAGAAAATAATGGATAATTAAAAGTAAACGGGAGGAGGGAGTACTCAGACTTCTAGACCTGTGGAGACAAGGCCAACGTTCAATTTGTACAGCCCATGCTCTTACAATATTAGAATAAAAAGAAAGTCAATATTATTAACAACACGGACACGTGGGTCAATATTATTAACAATACGGACACGTGGGCTTTTAACACAGGCCCTCAAGATTCTTGCAAGGACCAAATTGCCCTCTATGAGGACGACAAAAGCTTTACGATCGTCATTAATAATTTATTACTAGTAGTAATATATATAGATAATTTCTAAACAAGTATTTATATAGTCGGTTTAGTTCCATTTTTCGGTTATTTTTTATTTAAGACCAAAATGAAATCAAATTTTGTCGATTTTAATTAAAAAATCAAAATCAAACCAAATAAAAAAAGTATTAGTTATTTTTCCGATTTAATTCACTATTTTGATTTTCCGTAAACACCTCCTACTTCATATCTCATAGGCCAAAGTCATAGATGGACCCCTGAACTTATCCTGATTTTTCATTTAGACCCCTTAATTGAAACGTTGACCATCTGGACCCTCGAACATAAGATAAAATGTGTCATTTGAACCCCTCGTGCCAGCTGGGCACACGCGTGCAATCCACTTGCAGTGACATGGAAAAATAGACCAGTGACATGGAATATCTGACCAATAAAAATAAGTCATGTCAACAAAATAAATTAATTTAAGAAAAATTAATTTTAAAATCTATTTAAATAATTTTAAAAAATCTAAAAAATCCAACCCATCCTCTCCGATAGCCCACTTCACCGCCACCACTGCCGCTGCTGCCTCCGCCGCCACTTCAAAATCTATTTAAATAATTAAAAAAATGATGTCGTTTTTTGTCGGAGATTTATTTAAATAGATTTTGAAGCGGCGGCGGCGGTGGTGGGGGCGGCTAATGCAGCAGCGGCAGTGGCGGCGGTGAAGTGGGCTATCAGAGAGGATGGGTTGGGTTTTTTAATTATTTAAATAGATTTTAAAATAGAGTTTTTGTTAAAATTAATTTTTAATGATTAAAAAAAAAAATTTAAAAAAAAGAAAAAATTTGGTAACTCACGCTCTGTCTAAAGCAGTGCAGTTCACGCATGTGCCCAGCTGGCACGAGGGGTTCAAATGACACATTTTATCTTATGTTCGAGGGTCCAGATGGTCAACGTTTCAGTTAAGGGTCTAAATGAAAAATCAGAACAAGTTCAGGGGTTCATCTATGACTTTGTCCTATCTTATATCCTTCTGTAAAAGATCATAAAGTTAGAAGTGTTACACTCCATAATAATCCGTGCTACTGTGTTAAAACAAGAAAGAATGAGTTAAGAAGGTTCAAGGAAAGTTAATCGAGTTAGTAAGAATATCGTTAAATATATGTTGTTGTTTAACAATTGTAACTCCTCAGGAGACAGGTGCCTACGACATACAAAAAAAAAAATTTGATAGCTTTAAAACAACACCATACCTTTTTATACAAATAAGTTCATGACATACTAGTTATAAATGATTATAGTTAACAAGTGACATGAGTGTCCAATTCGAGCACTAGTCACGGCCTACGGGGTTGGGTCGTGACAGAAGTGGTATCAGAGCGGTCCTTCCTCGGAGTGTTTACAGACCGTGTCTAGTAGAGTCTTGTTTATCGATGTGTTGTGCACCACATTTATAAACAGGAAGCTACAGGACATTTAGGATGTTACCTTTCTTTCATATCTAAGATCGTGCGATAGAGCCCAGTCATAGGAAATGAAATTCTTTATACTAACATTTGATTTCAGCTAAAGAACGGCATCGACAAAAGAAAGTGATTGATGATATTGGAAGTTTTAAAGCACGCAGGTAAGCAGGGGTACGAAGAATGCATGTTGGGTAAGGTATTTGAAGAACGATTGAAATGTAGAGTTAAAGATTGAAAGTGAAGGTAAATAGGAAAGTGTAACAGGTGCAGTTTGGATTAGACATACGAGGTAAGTCCATCATTTTCATGCTGTTGTTAATATTGGGAGCCCTGTGTGGCTATGATATGATGTGATGTGTATATATATATATATATATGTTGGCCCTGTGAGGCATTGTTGGTATTTCCTGCGTGCAGGTTCTGGGATAGTAAGGAAATACAGAGGGAACTCTGCTAAAATTTTCCACAAGTATAAAAGGAAATGATAGGGCAATTTGGAAGGGTTTGTGATAATAAGAGATGATTTAGAAAAGGCTGGAAAATCTTATTAGGGTGTTATATGAGGTACCGACTGAATTGATAAGCAGGGATAAATTATGACGAGTTTATAGTTAAAAGAAGTAATAGTATGATTAAGACAAGAGTACAGAAGAAAAAAAAAAGAATTGTGACGGATGTGAATGTATTGGTAAGACAGGCTGTGAGGTTGTGAAGGATAAAATTGACTAGGAATGGTGAAAGGTTAAGTTTGCTTATACAACATTAATGTAACATTCGAGGACGAATGTTCCTAAGGGGGGAAGAATGTTACACTCCATAATAATCCGTGCTACTGTGTTAAAACAAGAAAGAATGAGTTAAGAAGGTTCAAGGAAAGTTAATCGAGTTAGTAAGAATATCGTTATATATATGGTTGTCTTAAGTATCTCGAGGTGACATGGTAACCTAAAGGATTTGAAATCGCGTTATGAGTATGTATATGAGGTAATGCGAGTGACCTTTTAAAGTATTTGAGATTATTAGTAATGATATAGAAGATGGACAAAATATATGAACATACTTTTGCGATTGGAGTTTCGTCGAAGCTGTGTGAGTTCTCTAATTATGTTTAAGGTTATTGTGATTCTCTGGACCTTTCGAGATGTGTATATGGATATTTATTGATGTATACAAGTGTGTATATGTATGCATAAGAGGTTACATGAGGTTGGAAGAGGATTAGAAGTTAAACGAAATGAATCGGAACAACTTCAATAAAATCTCGGACCCGATTTTAGTCTATATTGTAGGAGGCCTATCTCCTAGTATATGAGGAGTTTTAAGGTGTTTCAAAAGCCTAAAACGAAGTACATCGAGTCTAGTTTTCAATGAAACAAACCGCTTGTCAAAACGATATCGGGGTAATGAGATATGGACGATGCAAGTTGGATGAGCGGGGATTAAGACTTAAATGTTCACAATTTTTCAATTGTGGCCGTGTGGGCCCCACAAACACAAGGCAAAAATCAGATTTTTGCCCATGCTCAGTTGGGGGAACGTGCAAGACCCCTTGGGCAGAAACATATCCAACTTTGTTGACCAAAAGTTGCATGCCAACTCATTTTTCCCAATGCCACAAATTGAACAAGAGAGAGAAGCTCTCATCTTCTCCAACTAGAGAAAGAGAGCCACGGCTATGGCAGCTCCTCCACCACCAAAAAAAATCAGTTTTCTTCCTCAAATCAACTCCTCATCTAGTGTACAAGAACGTGTAGTAGTTGTTGGAAAGAAACAAGGGAGTGTAGCACCCCAATGGGGTTGAAGATTCGGCCAAAGTGAAGAACAAGTTGTAAGGTAAGAATGTTTATTGTTCTTGTGTTGCATGATGATTTGAATGTATAGTTCATGAAGGTTGTTGTTGGATTGTTGTTGTAGTTGAAGTAGAGAGTGAGCCGTGAGTGTTGGGGAAGCCATGGTTGGTTTCATTTTGTATGTATTGTTGGTGAATTGAACGGGTGTCAACATATGTAAATGAACAAAGATTGTAGAAGTTGGTTTATGATGTTGTATGTTGGTATTGGACTGTTTTGTGAGGGAGTTAGTGAACTGTTTTTACTTGATATTTTGATTGTTATTATCATGAATTTCATGATGGAAATGAAGGTGTTTAATGGTTGGAGTTGAAACTAAAATCGTTTGTGAGTTGTTGTAAGGATTATAGAAATGACGATGTAGTTTAGTTGTGTACGAATTGATGTTGTATTTGTCGTGTGGATAGCTGGTCATAACCTACTGAAAATATATGAAAAGAAGGCATGAAATAATGTGTAAGAATCATAGGTGGTTTGCTTAGTATGTTCGTAAATGTTTGCAAGAATTCCGACCATTGTTTAGGGACTGTTTTGGACATGTTATTGGACTGTTTTGGACATGTTGTGGTAATGGACTGTTTTCTAAAAAGTTTAAATGAGCCATGTGTTGTAGGCTTTAATGGAATCATGTTTAATCTCCTTGTACATGTATTGGAAATGGATTGAATGTGTTGTGGTTTGGATGAATGGATGAAAATCATGAAGTTGTTATAGTTGTGTTGAAGCCGTGTAAAGGGGCTGTTTTAGGGGAAATTATGGACTGTTTTGTGCCAAGTTTTGATTGTTGTTGTTATGAACATTGTGGTATATTGTATGTATGTTGAATATGTGAATTTAGGTGTTAAAGAAACAAATCAAATTGAAGTACGCAAGCAGTCCAAAACAGTGGACTGTTTTAAGGTTAGAAGCAAATTAGTGAATGTTGAATATTGATTGTTGCTACGAACGTGTAGTGAAAGTGAAGCTTAATGATTCAAGTTGAAATTGAAATGGTTTGTGGGCTGTTATAAGAATAAATATGATGCTGAAACAGTTCCGATAATCGCATAAGTAATGTTGTAAACGTGTTGTTGTCGTTGTAATGGAAGTTGGAAAATTGCGAAATAGAAATTGTAGTGTTGTGTGTGCTGTTTGGCCGTGGGTATGGGACAGTTTTGAATGATGTATGGACTGTCCAAAGTCCCTTAAATCATGTTTATACAAGTTTGGATTGATACATGAAAGAATGACTAGCAATATTAGCTTGTAGCACTAGTTGGTTTGAATGCGAACGAAACGTCGTCTAAATGTTAGAAAGGGATTGTGAGTGTCAAAATACGTATCGAATTCCCTCGTAAACTAATCATAGCTTGTGATATCTTGATATAGGATAAGTACCATTGGGCAGCAAGTACAAGTTATTATACGACTAAACGCTAAAGGTATGTAAAGCTTATTCCTTCTTTTCTTGGCATGTCCTAGACGTAAGTATGAAATGATATAAACCTTGGGGTAAATTCTATTCTCTAGTTCCATGCATGACTTATGATTCTATATTTCCTTAATGCTATTGTCACGAGCCTACTACATGATTGACTAATGAATGATGTATAGAAGTTCCTACTCTTAAAAGAATGGCATGAATAGAAGTATACTTGATTTTCAAAAGCTACATCATGAAAATTGATACATGTACATGAAAGCTGAAACGTTCCTTGCTATGGCTTATAATGAGAGTTGAAAAGAATTGAATATGATTATTATCCCAATACTTTAGAGCTGGTTAGTTGCTTATCTATTGAGTCTCAAAAGATGCATTGCATATATGTGGTTGCTTATTATTCTGCTCGTGCTTATCGCTATATCCTTCACTGAGTCCCGGTCCAGGACACGTTCTCGTGCGCACATCTACTATATTATTACCGAGTCCCTCATTAAAGGGCCGGGACACGTATATGTTTATGTTTATGATGCTATGGCTATATTCACCGAGTCCCTCACTAGAGGGCCGGGACACGTTATATATATATGATGATGTGATGATGTGATGATATGATGATATGGAGATGGTGGCCAGGAGGGCATATATATTCCTTATTACCGAGTCCCTTACGAAAGGGCCGGGACACATCTATGTGCATGTTTATGATACTATGATTTTAATTACCGAGCCCCTCACTAGAGGGCCGGGACACGTATATATGTTATATACAGAATGATTATGCAGCTTTGATTACAAAACACTATATTGACATTGATATGAGAATGATACAAATGAAATATGTTCAAAGGCAAGTCTTTATGAAATTCTGTTAGTTGCATTGAGTCATATACATCTTATCTCAGTATGAGTCTATCACTATGTTTCATGCTTTACATGCTCAGTACATATTCCGTACTGACCCCCTTTCTTCGGGGGGCTGCGTTCATGCCCGCAGGTACAAACGTTCATTTCGGAGATCCGCCAGCTTAGGACACTTATTCAGCTATTTTGACTGCTCCTTTGTTCCGGAGCCTAGCTTGTGGTATAACTCCCTTATGTTGAATTCATATGTGTTTAATTGAGTACGGCGGGGCCCTGTCCCGCAATATGATACAGTCATTACTCTTAGAGGTCTGTGGACATCTTTGTGGGTCTGTATGTCGTTGTTGATGCGTTGTATGACTATGACTTATGTTTGGGGACGCACCCATTCGTAATGGCAGCCTTGTCGGCTTGCATATATATGTATGTTTGGTATGTTGCATATCGTGGCAGCCTTGTCGGCTTGCGTAGAGCTGTTTTGTGCCAAGTTTTGATTGTTGTTGTTATGAACATTGTGGTATATTGTATGTATGTTGAATATGTGAATTTAGGTGTTAAAGAAACAAATCAAATTGAAGTACGCAAGCAGTCCAAAATTTCCCCTAAAACAGCCCCTTTACACGGCTTCAACACAACTATAACAACTTCATGATTTTCATCCATTCATCCAAACCACAACACATTCAATCCATTTCCAATACATGTACAAGGAGATTAAACATGATTCCATTAAAGCCTACAACACATGGCTCATTTAAACTTTTTAGAAAACAGTCCATTACCACAACATGTCCAAAACAGTCCAATAACATGTCCAAAACAGTCCCTAAACAATGGTCGGAATTCTTGCAAACATTTACGAACATACTAAGCAAACCACCTATGATTCTTACACATTATTTCATGCCTTCTTTTCATATATTTTCAGTAGGTTATGACCAGCTATCCACACGACAAATACAACATCAATTCGTACACAACTAAACTACATCGTCATTTCTATAATCCTTACAACAACTCACAAACGATTTTAGTTTCAACTCCAACCATTAAACACCTTCATTTCCATCATGAAATTCATGATAATAACAATCAAAATATCAAGTAAAAACAGTTCACTAACTCCCTCACAAAACAGTCCAATACCAACATACAACATCATAAACCAACTTCTACAATCTTTGTTCATTTACATATGTTGACACCCGTTCAATTCACCAACAATACATACAAAATGAAACCAACCATGGCTTCCCCAACACTCACGGCTCACTCTCTACTTCAACTACAACAACAATCCAACAACAACCTTCATGAACTATACATTCAAATCATCATGCAACACAAGAACAATAAACATTCTTACCTTACAACTTGTTCTTCACTTTGGCCGAATCTTCAACCCCATTGGGGTGCTACACCCCCTTGTTTCTTTCCAACAACTACTACACGTTCTTGTACACTAGATGAGGAGTTGATTTGAGGAAGAAAACTGATTTTTTTTGGTGGTGGAGGAGCTGCCATAGCCGTGGCTCTCTTTCTCTAGTTGGAGAAGATGAGAGCTTCTCTCTCTTGTTCAATTTGTGGCATTGGGAAAAATGAGTTGGCATGCAACTTTTGGTCAACAAAGTTGGATATGTTTCTGCCCAAGGGGTCTTGCACGTTCCCCCAACTGAGCATGGGCAAAAATCTGATTTTTGCCTTGTGTTTGTGGGGCCCACACGGCCACAATTGAAAAATTGTGAACATTTAAGTCTTAATCCCCGCTCATCCAACTTGCATCGTCCATATCTCATTACCCCGATATCGTTTTGACAAGCGGTTTGTTTCATTGAAAACTAGACTCGATGTACTTCGTTTTAGGCTTTTGAAACACCTTAAAACTCCTCATATACTAGGAGATAGGCCTCCTACAATATAGACTAAAATCGGGTCCGAGATTTTATTGAAGTTGTTCCGATTCATTTCGTTTAACTTCTAATCCTCTTCCAACCTCATGTAACCTCTTATGCATACATATACACACTTGTATACATCAATAAATATCCATATACACATCTCGAAAGGTCCAGAGAATCACAATAACCTTAAACATAATTAGAGAACTCACACAGCTTCGACGAAACTCCAATCGCAAAAGTATGTTCATATATTTTGTCCATCTTCTATATCATTACTAATAATCTCAAATACTTTAAAAGGTCACTCGCATTACCTCATATACATACTCATAACGCGATTTCAAATCCTTTAGGTTACCATGTCACCTCGAGATACTTAAGACAACCATATATATAACGATATTCTTACTAACTCGATTAACTTTCCTTGAACCTTCTTAACTCATTCTTTCTTGTTTTAACACAGTAGCACGGATTATTATGGAGTGTAACAAGAAGCACAAGGAAAGAAGAAATTGCACAGTTTTCCCTTCAAATGGGTTGGTTTTCAATTTTTACCCTTCAAATGGGCTGGTCTTTTATTTTTGCCCTTCAGAATTAAACTTAGGTCCAGTTGGGCTAAGTTTTTAAGGAATTCATACTATAATGCGAAAATATAAACGGCAAAAAACGTATATGTACATAGTAAGAGGGTATATTTACAGAACATGCGATACTCTTCAATTTATAAAATATATCAATAGATTTCTTACAAAATCTATATGAATCAGGTAAATTAAAAAGAAGCAATAAAACACAGTAAATAACGTAAGGAAACTTCCCTTATTTTATCCACTTTTCTCTCCCATTCAAAATTAAGAGATATTGTTTCCTGATTTTCTCCAACTTTTGCTCTCTTATTTTATCCACTTTTCTCTCCTCATTCAAAATAAAGAGATATTGTTCCCCAATTTTCTCCAACTTTTACTCGAAAAGCCCATTCTAATGGGTTATTCTCTCATTCAAAATTCGGACACAATCAATTTCACGGTATGAATCAGATTCCATACAAAGTTCATTATAATTTTTGTTAATTGATACAAATCAGATTTCATACAAAGTTCATACATCAGAAAACAAATATGTATAAACTTTGTATGCAATATGTATAACTTTATAAATTAGTTATAATTTTTATGTATGAAATATGTATAAAAGTTGTATGTGTATTTTGATTATGATAAAGTATATACAAATTGTATAAAATCTTATCAGAGTGTGTATAAATTATGAGAAAATATGTATAATAAATCTATAATTGATACAAACCAGATTTCATGCAAAGTCCATACACCAGAAAATAAATATGTATAAATTTTTGTAACGATGGGAGATTGAATGAAATAAAACTGTGACATGCCTCCATCTTCATCAATTGGGACCATTAGAATATTAGAATAATCTCTCCTGTATGACCCTGCCTCCATTTTTTATAGGATAATTCCAAAAAGAAGGGAGATTTATTATATAACTACAAAGGGGATATATGAGTATTAATAAGGGCAAAAAATGTATATGTAAATGTTAAAATTGGTGGAGAATTATTTGTCGATGAAGCTGAAATCGTATCATACTAGGAGAGAAGATGAATTTTAGGTTTGAAAATGGTGTCTATCAACAGCTATAGAGAGAAAGAGAGAGTTTTTTTTTTATAAAAAAAAAAAAAAAAAAAAAAGTCGATTAATTACTATCATAAAATTAAGCCCACATTTAAAAATTAAATTCTCTTTCTTAAAAAAGAATCCAAAATTATGAGTATTTCATTAAGCCTAAATCTGATATGCTTTATAATTTTATTGATATATTTTGTAAATAAGATAAAATATTCTTATATTTTGTAATATAGAGTCTTAAATAGTATTATTGGATCATTTTCTCAAAATACAAACTTAGGCTCCCGAAAAAGTTATTTGTCCTGAGGACAAAAATTAAATACCAGCCCAAAAAGTTCAAATAACCCATAAGGAAACGAAAATTGTTGGACTCCTAAACTGACGTTACGGAATGGGAGCCCACCTAAAACATACTCCCTCTATTTCAATTTGTTTGAACATATTTATTTTTTAGTTCGTGTCAAAATAAATGATCTCTTTCCTAATTTAGAAAAAAATTCACTTTATGAATGATTTACAGTCACACAAATTTTCAAGGCTTATTTTGAATCATAAATTTCAAAAGTCTTCCCTCTTTCTTAAATGTCGTGCCCAGTCAAATGAGTTTATATAAATTGGAACGGAGGGAGTAAATCTCTAATTATTAAGTAGTTTATGCGTTTCACAACTTGGCACGTAATTTCTTAATTCAGATGGCGAATCAGGAATCGTAAGACAGAAAGGTGAAAGATAACTTTGATTCGCCTTAAAGAGGCCAAGGTCAATTCCTGGATAAAGGCACCACCTATTTCTATAAAATAACAAACTATACATGAAAGTTTTAAATTCAGATGAAAGTATTTTTTCTTACATAATTAGATCATTTAAAAGATAATTATTAGTAACAACAATTGTTAACACAAAATAAAAGCTGGGGTGGATTTATAGTGGTAGCTACGAATTTGACATAACTAGGTGTTTTAGCTCAAATAGTACATGTGCATCAAAGAAATTCATTTAGTATGTAAAATAATTTATTTAGAACTGAATAAGCAAAAATAATAGTAGTTCAGAATTCATAAACTAAAAGTAATGGTTCCGCTACTAAATAAAAGATAAGTGATAACAAGTTAATTAAGAGCCCGTTTGGATTGGCTTATAAAGTTGCTTATAAGTTGTTTTCAGTTTTTTTGAGTGTTTGGTTGGCCAGCTTAAAGTCATTTTGTGCTTAAAATAAGCTCAAAAAAATAATTGGGCCCATTTGACTTAGCTTATCTAAAGCAGCTTATAAGCTGAAAATAACTTATAAGCCAAAAAAAATAAGTTAGACTACCCCAACTTATTTTTTTTAGCTTATAAGCTGCAAACAGCTTATAGGCATAAGCCCATCCAAACAGGCTCTAAGTAAAGGAAAATTCTAAAAATATAACGTTCAACACAATACAAAACTTTCCACTCACTTTGCGACATTTTCGAGATCGTAGATCTGCCTCCGTAAAGAAAATATTTTACGCAGTAATTGATTAATTATTCAAATAGTTCAAACTGTGTACGATTGAATCACAATTATGTTTGTCAATACTACAAATTCAAGCTTTTCAAGCTCTTCGGACTTTAATTTGGTTTGCTTTCAACTGAAACTGGCTTTTACTGGATGATACGAACAACTTCATCAATCGAAAGAAAAACACGTAGCCAAACTTGCTTCTCAAAGATGAAGTTGACAAGAAGAAAAACACGTAGCAGCAAACTATTAAAGTTTCCCAAAGATGAAGTCTACAATCGTTATATTCAGATATAAAGATGAGAATCTTACTTTATATTTTAATTTACTTTATCTTTTTGCTATTAAAATGGAAAGAGAGTCATTAACTTATCTGACTGCAAAGTCGCATATTCTCAATTCTTTCAAACTTAATTGCTTCGTGTAACTTTTCAAGCCTTGACAAGTAATTTATCATGTGTGAAGGACACGTTTTTTTCCCCCTTTTTATACTTTCAGCATATATGTACTATTTGTATCGACACGCAAGAAGTGGATATTTGAATCAGTAGTCAATTACAAATATTATTTACTAATTTTATGTTCTTTTCACGTGTTATCAGTAAAAGATTAAATAACATAAGAGATCTATAAACAAAATATAAGAGTATTGTAAAATAATTTCCTTTTTTTGTTTTCATTGTAAGTGGAAATAAAAGATCATTTCCGCAAAGGCTTAAATTTAACGTACGTAACTTAAGTAAAATGTTTATGATTTCGAGAAATAAAACCAAAGGCAAAAATTGTTGGGAATAAACCCGCCACAGAAACAATATTCACGGTATTTACAGCGGAATACTAATGTAGCACCGTGATATGGTTAATCAACAAGAATAAAAATAGCGATAATGACACCAAGATTTTTACGTGAAAACCCAAAAGGGAAAAATCACAGGCCAAAAGGAGCAACTGATATCACTATAGCAAGGATTTTTACACTTTGTAGGTCTGAGTAAAATACTCCGAAGACCACTACACACTCAAAAGAAATAACCCTCTTTTAAGATTTTCCCACCTCACTACAATATCGCTCACACTCTCTATTTTTCCTCACAGACTATTTTCTTATCTGTGAATGCCTCACTCTTCTTTCTCTCTTTGTTGGTGTGTCTTACAAATGGAAGAATGGCTCTCCATTTATAGGATACCAAACTTGGCCTCCAAGTACAAAAAGAAGAAAAAGAAAAAAGACCAAAATTTGTAATCCACAAATTTTGCTTTGGCTCCAAGAATTTCTCTTTGGCTCCAAGTATTTTCCTTTGGCTCTAAGTTCAATTTTTAGCCAACTAAATTGGCACATGCCAATTACCACCAAATGGGATGGACTTCATCAATCTCCCCCTCCAGTCCCATTCACCTAAATGAGGTAACACCGGGCTTTTAGTTTAACTGCATGACGACAAGTTCCTTGCATAGCTCGAACTTGTCTTTTGGTACCACCTTGGTCAGCATATCCGAAGGATTCTCACTTGTAGGGATCTTCTTGACCTGCATAGATTCGTCCTCTATCTTTTCCCGAATCCAGTGATATCTCACATCGACGTGCTTCGTCCTTGCTTGGTACATGGAGTTCTTGCTCAAGTCTATTGCACTTTGACTGTCACAATAGACGACATACTCCTCCTGATGCAATCCAAGCTCTTGAAGGAACCGTTTCAGCCATATCATCTCCTTGCCAGCTTTGGTAGCGGCAATGTAGAGAGTGCAACACACTTCTGCAACTTCGATTGCCATGATATAGCTCCCCCTGAAAATGTGAACAGGTATCAGTAGTAGATTTACGATTGTCAAGATCACCTACCATATCAGCATCTATGTAACTCTTCAAGACTGGATCAGATCCTCCGAAACACAAACAGTCTCCAGTAGTACCTCTCAGGTACCTGAGTATCCACTTGACTGCATCTCAGTGTTCTTTTCCAGGATTTTCAAGAAATTTCCTAACAACACAAACTGCATAAGCCATATCAGGTCTAGTGCATACCATTGCATACATCAAGCTTTCGACTGCTGATGAATAAGGAACTTTGATCATGCCCCCTTTCTCCTCCTTTGTTGTAGGACACATCTGCTTGCTCAACTTCAGATAAGTAGGAAGAGGCGTACTAACGGGTTTAGCACTTTTCATGTTGAAGCGTTCTAGTACACGTTCAATGTATTTCTGCTGAGATAGCCACAACTTTCTGCTTGTTCGTTCTCGAACAATCTTCATCCCAAGAATTTGTTGTGCTGGGCCCAAGTCTTTCATGTCAAATGACTTGGACAAATCTCCCTTCAACTTGGCAATCAGCTCCTTGTCTTGTCCTACAATTAACATGTCATCCACATACAACAACAAAATAATAAAGTTGTTGTCAGAAAATCTTTTGAAGTATACACATGGATCAGCATAGGTCTTTGTGTAAGTTTGACTTTTCATGAATAAGTCAAACTTCTTGTACCACTGCCTTGGTGCCTGCTTCAACCCATAAAGACTTTTATTCAATTTGCATATCATGTGTTTCTTTTCTGATACTTCAAATCCTTCTGGCTGCTCCATATAAATCTCTTCTTCCAAATGTCCGTGAAGAAATGCAGATCCAGGCTAGCTGCTAAGCTCAATATTGTTCGAATAGAAGTCATTTTGACAACAGGTGAGAAAATTTCATCAAAATAAACACCTTTCTTCTGTTCGAAGCCTTTTACCACCAATCGAGCTTTGTATCTGACCAGCTTGCCATTTTCATCTTTCTTGAGTTTAAAGTTCCACTTGCATTAGAGTGGTCTTTTACCCTTTGGAAGTTCAACCAGCTTTTACGTTCCATTTTTCTGTAGAGAATCCATCTCTTCTTGCATGTCTTTCATCCACTGGTTCTTTTCTGGATGGGACATCACCTCCTTCAGACTTTCTGGCTCCCCCTCATCACTAATGAGGACATACTCTGAGGAAGGGTGCTTGGATGACTCTACCCTTTACCTTTCTGATCTCCTCAAAAGTTGAGGTTGTTGTTCTTCTTCTTCCTCAGTAGGGTACTCAACTTGCTGACATATTCACCAAGTTGCTCCCCCTGCTCAGCAATCTCGTTAGGTTGCTCCCCCCTGCTCGGCAACCTCGTCGGTCGTACTTTCTGCATTTGTGGGATGGTTAGAAGGAATGGTAACAAGGTTAGGGACTATACCATTCTTGGCCTTCTCTGACAGATCATCAGCAGTTCTAACTTCACTTTCTCGGAAGACTATGTCTCTGCTTCTGATGACCTTCTTCTTTACAAAATCCCACAGTCTGTACCCGAACTCTTTATCTCCATATCCGATAAATATACAGGGAACAGATTTAGCATCCAGCTTTGTTCTCTACTCCTTCGGCACATGTGCAAAAGCCCTGCAACCGAACACCTTCAGATGCGAGTAGGACACCTCCTTGTTGGTTCAAACTCTATCTGGGATGTCAAACTCCAATGGAACTGATGGAATCCTATTGATCAGGTAACAGGCTGTCTGAACTGATTCACCCTAGAATGACTTAGGCAGTTTAGCCATTCTGAGCATGCTTCTCACCTTCTCAACAATGGTGCGATTCATCCTTTCAGCTACACCATTGTGTTGTGGGGTTCCAAGAACTGTCTTTTCATGTCTGATCCCATGGCTTGAACAGTACCCTTCAAATTCCCTTGAAGTGTACTCACCTCCATTGTCACTGCGGAGACGCTTTAGCTTTCGATCTGTCTGCCTCTCCACCAGAGCATGAAACTTCTGGAAAACTTGAAACACCTGATCTTTGGTTTTCAAGATATAAACCCACAATTTTCGTGAAGCATCATTAATAAAAGTAACAAAGTATTTGGTACCGCATATCGATTCTATCTCTATTGGACCACAAATATCATAATATACCAAATCAACCATATTCAATGTTCTTTCAGACGATGTCTAAAATGAGACTCTATGCTGCTTACCAAATAAACAGTATTCACATGGTTTTATCATTGTATCTTTGGCAAAAGAAATGAGTGATTTCTTGGCAAGAATTTGCAATCCTTTCTCACTCATATGACTCATTCTTCTATGCCACAAATTTGCAGAAATCTCATCTTGTGCCGCGTTCAATTCACCTCGGCATATTTCTGCATTTGTCCTGTACAACGTGCCACGAGCAACTCCTTTTGTAATCACCAATGATCCCTTGGTGAGTCTCAAATTTTTTATTTGCAAAATAGTTCTCGTATCCATCTCGGTCCAAAGAAATTCCCAAGATCAAGTTCAACCTCAAATCAGGTACATGGAGCACATCCTTCAGAACCAACGTGCATCTGACATTTGTCTTGATACAAATGTCTCTGATCCCCGCAATCTTTGAGTAACTTGTGTTACCCATTTTCACTGTGCTGAAATCTCCTGCTACATATCTGCAGAAAATGTCTCTTACCGGTGTGGCATGGTAAGATGCTGCTGTGTCAACCACCCATTCTGACTCTGAACCTGCCAAGTGCATGCATTCCTCTTCCTCGTTTATGAAGAGAATAACATTATCATTGTTTTGCACCGTGGCAGTTGTGTTTTCGTCATTCTTTTGGCCACTGCTTTCACCTTTGCCCCTTTTTAGATTTGGACAATATCTTTTGTAGTGACCTGGTTGATCGCAATTGTAGCAATTTATGGCTTTTGACTTGGATCGAATCTTAGATTTCCCACGAACTCCAGATATATCATAATTGCTCGAACCCCTTTGGTAACTCCTGCCTTTACTTTCTGTGATAAGAGCCTGACTATGATTTTCAGGCTTCTTTCTCATCTTCTCATTGAGTAGAAGAGCAGACGTGACATCCTTCAGCTCAATTGAGTCCTTACCATGCAAGATGGTTGTTGCCAAATTGCCATAAGATGATGGTAACGAGTTTAGGAGCACGATGGCTTTATCTTCCTCCTCGATCTTTACTCCGAGGTTGGCCAGCTGCGTGACTAATCTATTAAGCACATTTAAATGTGATAAAAATTTGTACCTTCACCCATATGCAGGGCGTATTACTGTTTCTTTAGGTACAATTTGTTTGTCAGAGTCTTGGACATGTATAGGTTTTCCAACCTTGTCCAAATACCACATGCGCTCTCTTCATCAATGATGTTATTGACCACATCATCTGTTAAGTGCAACCTGATTGCACTAGCTGCCTTTTCATTCATTTCTTCCCAATCCTCAACTTTCATGGATTCGGGCTTTTTGGATTTTCCATTAGTGTCTTGTGCAATCCTTGTTGGATGAGCAGATCCCTCATCCTTCTCTGCCATGTTGAGAAACCGCTATCACCGTTGAATTTTGCTACCTCGTACTTTACTCCAGACATTTTTTTTTCACCGAGTATAGTACGGCCCACCGCAAAAAATATTTCTGTGAATGAGCAGAACTTGTGCTCTGATACCAGTTGTTGGGAATAAACCCGCCACAGAAATAATATTCACGGTATTTACAGCGGAATAATAATGTAGCACCGTGATATGGTTAATTAACAAGAATAAAAAGATCGATAATGACACCGAGATTTTTACGTGGAAACCCAAAAGGAAAAAATCACAGGCCAAGAGGAGCAACTGATATCACTATAGTAAGAATTTTTACACTTTGTAGGTCTGAGTAAAATACTACGAAGACCACTACACGCTCAAAAGAAATAACCCTCTTTTAAGATTTTCCATCTCACTACAATATCGCTCACACTCTCTATTTTTCCTCACAAATTATTTTCTTATGTGTGAATGTCTCACTCTTCTTTATCTCTTTGTTGGTATGTCTTACAAATGGAAGAATGACTCTCCATTTATAGGAGACCAAACTTGGTCTCCAAGCACAAAAAGAAGAAATAGAAAAAAGACCAAAATTTATAATCCACAAATTTTATTTTGGCTCCAAGAATTGTCTTTGGCTCCAAATATTTTCCTTTGACTCCAAGTTTAATTTTTAGCCAACTAAATTGACACATGCCAATTACCACCAAATAGGATGGACTTCGTCAAAAATAATGAAAGCAAGTTGTACAAAAGTGTAAAGTCGCTTTCTACGCTTTATCAATATCCTTTGGGTTTAAAGGGTTCCACATTCGTCAGTATCGCAGAAGATATGATATGCAAAATACAGAAAATCATGGCATTTATTAGCCATTCTTTTTAGGATTTAAATAACACATTTAAACTTTTATTATCAATTCGGACTTGGATTCTTCTTTTCTATAAAATAAAATTTAAATATCTATAAATTACATAAAAGTATTACCAAAACCATAGTTTTCTAAAGTTAAAAAAAAAATACTGAAGTGTTAGAAGCATACCAAACTTATAGCATGTTTTACTAAGTTTATTTTTCTCCAAAAGAGCTTTTTTCTTCCAATAAGTGGTTAGTTTTAGAAAGTGAGGTGTTTGACCAAGCTTTTGAGAGAAAATAAGTTCTTCAAGAGAATAGCAGAAGTTGTTTTTCAAAAGCTAAAAAAATAGTTTCTCCAAAAGCACTTTTTTAAAAAGCACTTTTGAGAATAATATATTTAGAAGCACTTTTTAAAGCTTGGTCAAACACTAATTACTGCTCAAAAGTGTTTTTTAAATTAATTGTCCAAACACAAACTGTTTTTCACCAAAAATACTGTAAATTACTTTTAAAAAAATCACTTCTCAAAATTAATAAGGTGATTTTAGAAGCTTGGTCAAACAGGCTATTAAAGTCAATGGAAATATTTGATTGCTTAAATAATAATAAAATAAGTATTTAGATTGGCATGAGCTGGAAAATAGTCACTTTGATGGTGCAACCAGAGTGCTCATCTAACTTTTTGTGCCCAAAAATGGGGACCTTTACGTTGCTGGTGCCAGTAGCAAAAAATTGGACAATAAATTCTCCACCGTCCAACACTTTGATTTGTCGAACATTAAGCTTGTTGGTTCTCTTTGACATAACCCTTTCACTATTTGAATTTGTTGGATCCTTAATTAAAAAGAGGATTTAAATATATATATTGACCATGTAAAGATATTTTACACGGTACAAATTAACTTATTAAATATTATATTTATTAGATTATCAATTAACAATATTATCTATAACTTCACATAAGTAGTTAGACAGAGTAAATATTTCTTACACGATAGTGTGCAAAACTTAAAGTTGAATATCGTACTCTCCTTCTAGCTAGTACTCTTTTTCCCGTTATTAACTTATGTGTATATGGTAGGTTGTGAGGTCACAATCTAATGGTGATGGCTTAATATAAAAAAAAAAAATTAAAAAAACTATGTGTACATGGGAGGTCAGGTACCCCTTCCTTTTGCCATCTTTTGGGGTCAAGCCAAATTTCTCAACTTCTAATAAAGTGTTCCAATAAGATATTTTTGGTGCAAATTTTGAAAAAGAATTTGTGCGTGTTTTAAGCGTCTATTAGGTAGTTAAGTTGACCACATAAAATATGTCATCTCCTTTAATTATATGCATTCTTCTCAATAAGCCGTAAAATCCCAGGCATTTTATACTTGAGGTTGACACATATAATTAAAGGAGATGACATATTTTATGCGATTAACTTAACTACCTAATAGACGAATGAAAACACACGTAAAAAAAAAACAAAAAAAAACAAAATTTGAATTGAAAGTGTATAATTGAAATACTTTATTAGGAGTTGAGGTGTCTAATTGGCACAAGACTTAGTTCGAGTGTCTAAATGAAATATCATGGCATATTTAAGGGGCTGACAATGTGTTAAGCCTTTAAAAAATGTGTAATCTTCACTAACATCACCGTATAGTAATGCTGTTCAAGTTTCAGTGTGCGATCATATCAGTGTCAATTGCGGTTTTAAGTCTATGAATATTACAGTACAAGAAATTAAACAAATTGATTTCGGTTTGGCTTG
The DNA here is from genome assembly GCF_019175385.1 of Lycium barbarum. Lineage (NCBI taxonomy): Eukaryota > Viridiplantae > Streptophyta > Magnoliopsida > Solanales > Solanaceae > Lycium > Lycium barbarum. The sequence continues at coordinate 62,643,974 of NC_083348.1, read as the reverse complement.
AATTGTTATGTTTTGTATCAGCCATCTGACAGTCGTCCGACCGTATTTGTCATCATAAGGTTAGTTGGTGATACGGGAAAGGGAAAAGGACAATTGCGATACAATGAATGAGGATGAAAATGCTAGTGATTGGCAATTAATTAGTGTTCACATTTTCCATATTGAACGCTCTCTCCGTCTCATAATAAGCATCATCTTAACTAAATTTTTTTGTCCCATAATAAATGTCATTTTAGGAAATCAAGACATAAATTGACTAGTTTTTTTCAATTCTACCATTAGACAATAAAGTAACATCCAAATGATGATTGAAAAAGCCACATAATAACTTGGTATTGTTGAATTTCCAATGTCAAAAGGTTTACTTATTGTGCATGCTCTAATCAAAACGTAAAAGTAATTTATTTTTATTATATCAGGGTAATTTGGTAAACCTCACATTGCATTATTGATTTCTTAATATGCATGCTTTTGACTAAGTTGACACTTATTATGAAACGGAGGGAGTACAAAGTAGGCCAATCATGGGAGAGCTAACCACCAACAAAATTTACTCCTAGCTAGGCAAGCTAGCTATTGAAATGAACAGATCTTTTTCGGTGTAGGGTTCACTACAAAAAAACAGGCAAAAATTGACGGCCAAAACCTATAGAATGTGTCAAGTTTTTAGTGAAAACTGACGAAAAATCGATGCAACCCGGTTTGTCGGTTTACGGTACATCGCTTTTCAAAACCGACGGACTCCATCGGTTTTGTAAAAAAAAAAAAAAAAAAAACCGACGGATTTTTTTTTTAAAAAATAAAATAATAAAATGTAGCAACTTGGAATCGAACTCGGGTATGTTCCTTGGCATTAAAGGGCTATACCACTAGACCACTCATATTTTTTGTTCAAATACTTACATTGATTTAATTTATACTATTTTTTCACTCTAAAAACCGACGGAATCCGTCTATTTTTTCATAAAAAAAAATAAAAATAAAAAACCGATGGATTCCGTCGGTTTATTTTTTAAAAAATATATATATATTTTTCGCTCATTTTTGCGCAAAAAATAACCGATGCAGTCCGCCGATTTTCGAAGATTTAAAAAAATTATTGAAAAACCGACAGAATCCGTCGGTTTTTACCAGTTTTTTAGTAGTGGTTGTGAACATGGGCGAATTTATGTACTAAATTTGGGGCACGTGAATCAGAGACGGATCTAGGATTTAAATTATATGAGTTCAATCTTAAGATTTTTAGCATTGAACCCATTATATTTTTAAAGTTATGGGTTTATATCTATTATTTATTATAATTTTAATAACCTTTTACACATAAATTTATGCTGTGCGTCGAAAGTTAGGGGTTCCATTGAACCCCCACTTGCTATGCTAGATACGCCCCTGACGTGAACGCATGGTCTCACTATAAAACTAGAAGCCCGTTTGGATTGGCTTATAAGTTGCTGAAAGCAGCTTATAAGCTGGTTTCAACTTTTTTTAATGTTTGGCTGGCCAGCTTATAAGCCATTTTGTGCTTAAAATAATCCCAAAAAAATAATTGGGTTCGTTTGGCTTAGCTTATCTAAAGCAGCTTATAAGCTGAAAATAGCTTATCTAAAGCAGCTTATAAGCCAAAAAAAAAAAAGTTGGGAAGCTGTTTTCAGCCTATAAGATGTTTTTTAATCCCATCCAAACAGGCTCTAGATGGTTTATGTATATATCTTTTAAAATTATAATATTATCCACTGACACTCATGATACAAGAAGGCTAAACGGTGCACTTGGTTGAATGTTGAATTATTTACCTATAGGACTAGAGATCGATTTCCACTTCACACGTTTTTTCCTCCTTTTTTTAGTGGTGCACCAATATTTCCAGAGGTGGATCCGTAATTTAAATTACAGGGGTTCAATTTTAAGATTTTAAGTATTGAACCCATTATATTTTTAAAGTTATGGGTTCATATCTACTATTTATTACAAATTTAATAATTTTATACACATAAATTTACGCTCCACGTCGAAATTTCTATGCTAGACACGCCCCTCAATATTTCTAGAAATCCGCCTCTGATTGTAGAAGTGGAGAAAGAGGCTAGGAGTAAAAATATTAGGGAAAAGGACATAAAGGGTCGTCCGGCCTAAACTATTCTCACTAGATGGCCCATGTTTCTCCAAACCAAAAGTGTAGCCAGCGCGACCTTTTGTGGCGACTTTAAAAGGCCGCTGCAAAAAAAAAAAAAAAAAAACTATTTGTGGCGATTAAGGATCAATTTTTGTTTTCTTCATAAAAGTCACTAAAGATCAACTATGTATAGAAAATGTATCATATGTATGTAGAATATGTATCCCTACCGTATATCTATAGAAAATGTGTGATAGGTTTGTATCATTGTTGTGTAATTTGTATATAATAAATGTGTCATCAATGTATACTCACTAATCATACATATATTATAAATTAGTTATACATTGATTATACACTAATGATTCACATATTATACATATTCCATACATAAGTATATAAAATGTATCATTGTTGTATAATTTATGTATAAACTGTATCATTCTTGTATAGAAAGTGTATCATACGTCTAGACAATATATCATACATATATAATATATAAATTGTATCATTCTTGTATACAAAGTGTATATATAATTCCAGCATATGTATATAAACTGTATCATTCTTGTATAGAAAGTGTATAAAAACTATATCATTCTTGTATAGAAAGTGTATATATAATTCCAGCATATATATATAAACTGTATCTGTAACGACCCATTTGGTCGTTTAGCACTTTTGGTCTCATTTTCGCTAAAATATACTTTCGTACTTTTAAAAAGGTATTTTTGACTTGCGGAGTGGGTGGCACAGCGATTTAATTGATGGGTAATTCTTGAAATATGTTTATTTAATGTTTGTGAATAGCTACTTATAGGAATATGAGTTGCACACATACAAGGCATAATTTAGTAAATAGATTATTTGACGGAGTATGTAAATTTTTATAAGTACTCAAAGTGGTTAAGTGAATAAGAAAATTGTAGAAACTATTGGGATTAGTTATTGGCTTAGCCCACTTCTCATGACCCATATATCTTAGTGGCATAGGGTATCAAATAATACATTTTCCTTTGGCAAGAAAAAGAAAATAACGGAGGAAACATTTGAGACAACAAATTGTTGGCAACACTGAAACAATTCTCATGGACGAAAGTTTTGGTGGGCACCAGGTATATATCTCATTTGCATTTGGTGTAGTAATGGTTTCTCTTAAACACTTATTGATTAGTAAATCATGGTGTCAATGATAAGACACACTCATTTTATATAGAGTTAGTGGATGGCAAGTAAGACATAATGATTGAGGCTAATGATGAGGTAATGATGAACCAATCATTTTGGGGGAAATAATGAACAAATTTGATTAGGGTAATGGCACTGAACGTTTTTTCCTTATTCGAGAGTCACTGTTCGATTGTCCTTTTAATTTCGAATTGTCTTTTATGTTTATCATATTGCAATTTCAATTTTTTTTTTTGGTTGGGTCTAACCTAATTGAATATTGGTATATTGGATTATATGTACACCATTAAATTCATGGTATTTGAGATGTGGGATTTTAATCCCAAATTAAGAGTTTGGGGAAATTGAAGGTTTTGAACTCTAGTATTAAGAAATGAGAATTAATGATTTGAGAGTCCATTTATGGATGAAATTGACTAATTTTCAAGATATATGATCCTTAGATAATGGATGAAATTATTTTTCAATAAAATTCCAATCTTTCCCTTGTGGGCCCAAGGCCACTTTTCGGGGTGCGTTTGGGTTCGAATATAAATATAGCAATATGGGTGTCCTTAGATTCGTATTCTAACGTAGATCGCATACTTTATAGATTTTGATCATTCAGAGGCTCTACGCGAAGGGACGACATTAGTTTGATTGTTCGTGGCACCTGCTCGGCATTGAGGTAGGTTACGGTCTACTTTAGTTAAACTCTGATTAGAGAATCGTATGTAGTTGTAGAAAGTGACGGGGATAGCATGATAGGCCTTCGGGCATGAAGTGGAGGTGAGTTCCAATTAGGTTGGTTTTGTCAGCTGTTATGTGGGCTTGTCGCCAAATGTGTTATTTATGTGATTATCACTTGTTTGTATCTCCGTCATATACTAGTTCACTCATCACATGAAAAGGAATGGTAATATTGATAATTGAATAGTGGACAGTAATATGACTTGTACTTGTTGATTTATATTGGTGATATTGTTGAGACTGATATCATGCATGGCATGCTTTCCATGTTATTGTTGTGATGATTGGTGAGGTGAGTGATTGAGAGACTCCGAGGTCTTTGCCGGAGATGGAGAGTGACAGAGAGACTCTGAGGTCTTTGCCGGAGATTGAGAGTGATTAATAGCCTCCGAGGTTTCTGTCGGAGAGCTCGAGTGGTACATGGACTTCGCGGGTCCCCCATGGGTCATGGCTTTGAGGCACTGCCCTTAGCATGTGTATACGAAAGTGGAGTGAGAGAGGTGACTATTGCATTGCATTGCATTCATCCACTCATATATTTGACTGATCATTTGGTGAATTATATCTGTTTTGGTTGATTTCATGATTCCTTTACACTTTACTTGTATATGATACGTGACCATACCTGTTTGCTCTATGTGCTACTTGTTGGTTTCAACTTCTTCATGCGTTATCTAATCATTTTCGGCCTATGATGCTTACCGGTACTAGTGTTGTACTGATTCTACTCTTGTTGCACTTTTGTTGAGTGCAGAGTACGATCCAGGCTCCAGTTCTACACCTCGTGGCTTATACGCGAAAGTGACATCTTTCAGTCCTTCAGGGTGAGCTACTTGGTCATCCGTGGCCCCTGAAGGACCTCCTCTATTTATTTCTGTTTTTTGTATTCGATAGACAATATGTAGCCTTCGGGTATTTTCAGACTTCTATTCCGTACTATGTTAGCACTCTTGTACCCTTTGACCAGATTTTGGGGTTGTCGTGACATTTCTAGTTATGATAAGTATTTAAGACTTGATAACTTATTCTTATTCAATTTTCCGCTTATTTAACTTGTTAATAGTAATGTGGTTCGCCTACTCGGAGGGATAGTGTAGATGCCACCACGACTCGTGAATTGGGTCGTGACAGTATCATTCTTGTATAGAAAGTGTATCATACGTATAAAAAATATATCATACATATACGTATAGAAACAGTATCATTGTTGTATAGAATATGTATCACTACTGTATATGTATAGAAAATGTATCATACGTATAGAAACTGTATCATTGTTGTATAATATGTGTATAATAAATGTATAATTAACGTATAATTTATGTATAATTAACGTATAATTTATGTTTAATAAATGTATACTTACTAATTTTATTAGTTTTTTGTTGATATATTTTAGTTTGTTAAGTTTTCGATGATGGTTACTTTAGTATATAAAATGTATCATTGTTGTATTGAATATGTATCCCTACTATATATGTATAGAAAATGTATCATAAGAATTATTATACATGTTTTGAGATATTTCTTGAAGGCTCAATCAACGTATAAATATACACATATTATACATGTTTTGGAATATTTTTTGAAAGTTCAATTACTGTATAAGTATACACATATTATACATGTTTTGAAACATTTGTTGAAGGCTCAATATGAATTTTAACCTTTAGTGGAATCTTTTTTAATTGCCACTGAAAAAAAATGATATTTTGTGGTCGCCACAAATAGTCCTTTTTTTTTCAGCGAAATTTTAGTGGCGACTCTAGTCGCCACAAAAAATCTTTTTTTTTTCAAAGGCATTTGGGCTGCTGGGCCGGCCAGCGCTTGCGAATAGTTTGGGCAGCCGGCCAGCTAATAGTATTAGGCCCAAAGTGGGCCAAATGTGGGATTACATTGGCTTGTTAGCCATTGTACGTCTTTTTCCCAAAATATTAGCCTCTAGTAACTATTACATTGATCAATTCAAGTTCTACTGTACTAACTTTTGAATGATCTAGTTATTTAAATATTCTTTATCCGCCCACCAAAATAATATCCAGTATATTTTTTGTATATTAACGTATGCTATATATAAAATAACATTTTTGATACATATATGTATTTTTTTATATATTTAGCTAGCGACTGCAATTATTTTGGGCCGACAGGTCAAATGTGTTGCCAAAAACCATACATTTTTTTTTTGCGCGGATTTCCCTTCTAAGGCACTGGTCTTTAAATTTTGTCCTTCGCTTAAAAAAGTAACCGAAAATACCCCGAAAGTTCTGGGTTCGAACCCCGCTCAGTAAAAAAAAAAAAAAATCGCAAGGCAAGGCTTCGCGAAAATTATGCCTTATAAGGCAGAATTTGCCTTAAGGAAAAAGTTTGCCTTGCGAAATTTCGGAAGGCAGGATTTTTTATTTTATTACTCTACTGGGATTTTACATAAGTTAAGCCTTAAGGCCTAACTTTTGCCCGAATAGGCCTAATTTGCTACCAAATCATGCCTTGCGATTTTTTTTTGTTTTGTTTATTACTTTGCTGTAGTTTGAACCCAGAATCTCAGGGGTATTTTCGGCCACTTAAAATGCCGAAGTGCAAAAATTAAAGACCGGTAATTTGAGGGCCAAAAATTAAAGACCGCCCCCGAATAAGGCCATTTATGCAAATGACCCAAAAACATATAATAGAAGATTTCCAGTTGGTAGGAAGAATATAGTTAAGCCCACTAAGGTCAAATTAGAGCTTTCAATAAAGGGAAAAGGACACAAATGGCCACTGGGCCATAAATAATCTCACACGCTGGCCCATCTATTTGCAAACCCAAAAATTAGCCCATAAACTATTTCCATCCGCTAGCCAAAATATGTAGCAAGTCTTTTGTGACGACTTCACAAAAGATTTAAAAAGTCGCCACTAAAAGCCCAGCGCTTAAAAAAAATAGACTTTTTGTGGCGATCTTTAGTCGCCACTAAAGGGCTGCTGCAGATAAATCAAGCTTTTTAGTGGCAATTAAAAAGTCGCCACTAAAGGTTAAACATCCCAAAACATGTATAATATGCGTATATTTAGTAAGAAATATCCCAAAAAACTTTGAGGCAATTTTTGTATATAATATGTATCATTTGTGTATAAAAATATGTATCAGTACCTATTTGTAATGTATAGAAACTGTAAAATATGAATCACTAAGGTATGTATCATTTTTGTATATAATATGTATCATTTGTGTATATAATGTGTATTATAGAATAGAAAGTTGTATCGTTTTTGTATATAATATATATCATTTTTGTATAGAAAGTGTATATATAATTTCAACATGTATATATAAACCGTATCAGTCTTGTATAGAAGGTGTATCATACGTATAAAAAATGTATCATAAAAACCGTATCATTGTGGTATATAATATGGATCACTATTGTATATGTAAAAAAAAACCATATCATTATTGTATAACATGTGTATAATAAATGTATAATTAACGTATAATTTATGTATAATAAATGTATGATTAATTCCAGCATATGTATATAAACTGCATCATTCTTGTATATAAAGTGTATAATTAATTCCAGCATATGTATATAAACAAACTGTATCATTCTTGTATATAAAGTGTATATATAATTCCAACATATGTATATAAAAATGTATCATTCTTGTATATACTTACTAAATATACACATATTATACATATTTTGGGATATTTCTTACTAAGTATACACATATTATACATGTTTTGGGATATTTAACCTTTAGTGGCGACTTAGTCGCCACAAAAAGGTTTTTTTTTAAGCGCCCGGGCTGTTGGGCCCGCCAGCCTTGACATTATTTTGATCCAGCCGGCCATTTTTTGGCATTAATTTGTGCCGCCCGGACAACCTGTGGTATTAAGCCCCAAATATTAGTCAAATGTAGGATTAGTTTGGTTGACTGGACACAGAGTGTCTTTTTCCCTTCAATAAAATGGCCCATTTTGAAAAGAAGATTACGACAAAGCTCATATGAGTTCTTACAACAAAGACTAAGAGCCCGTTTGGATTGGCTTATAAGTTGCCTATAAGCTATTTTCAGTTTTTTTGAGTGTTTGGCCGGCCAGCTTAAAGCCATTTTGTGCTTAAAATAAGCCCGAAAAATTAATTGAGCCCGTTTGGCATAGCTTATCTAAAGCAGCTTATAAGCTAAAAACAGTTTATAAGCCAAAAAAAATAAGTTGAACTACCCCAACTTTTTTTTTTTTTGGCTTATAAACTGTTTTTCCAACTTATAAGCTGCTTTTTTTAAACCCATCCAAACAGGCTCTAATACAGATTACAGCCTAAGCTAGAAGATCAGTTACCCAAATGAGTCCAAATCTAATGTACTACAATCTACAAGTCTACAACACCTCTGGACAAGGGTTTGGAAATCGTCATTTCCCATTTGACTGCAGTGAGGAGTCACGTAATATACTCATACGATATTATCAACATATAGTAGTAACAGTAGTAGTTGTTAATAATAATAAAGAAAATAATAATGAACTCACCTAATATACTCATCAGATATTATCAACACATTGTAGTAGAGTTGTTAATATAATAATAATAATAATAATAATAATAATAATAATAATCTATCTATATATATATAAGGAGGGTAGTCTAGCTTAATATTAAGCCAAGTGACGTAATATGAACAAACCACTTGGCAACAAATTCTATTTGTATTAATTTTAAAAGAAATTATTAATTGTAGTTCAAATATTACCATATAAGAAATAATGTCATATAGTTTAAAAATAATTATATAATATTATTCCTTATAGAAAAATGTAGAAGAAGGAAAGAAAATAAAAGGAAAAAAACGTAGGAAAAAAAATCAGAACGTTGATTAATATATTGGGAAAGAGTGGAGCTAATCTTGGCTAATATCTTGGGGAAAAAAATCAAAATGTTGACATTTGAATCAGCTATTATTGGTTATGGAAGAGAGAAAAAGTAAAAGATTTTTTTACAATTTGTCAACTTAATTTAAAAAAAAAATAATTGACATTATTAAATATACTCACCTAATTTGAATTCGGATGAATAATGATAATATTTTTAATATTTATTAACCAAATACCACACTTTAATTGAAAATGTTTTAAATTTCATTTGAAAGATAATTGTTTTCAGTTGGATGTTACTAAAAATTTTAGAATATGATATAGAATATTCTTGATTTCATTTAATTGAGTAAATCAAGAAAGTTAGGCAAGAGAATTTAAAGCAGATGTCAATTAAATCGTAAGTACTATTTAGAAAAATTTAGGAGCACTCAAATTCTTCTTTTCCTTAATGAGGATGATATGAATCTAATTGAAACTAAAGTAAATTACAGATCATAATATTAGAAATGATAATTTTTATTCTTTATTCTTTATTTATGTACTTTGTGCCGTTGTAAAATTTCAACCAAAATGCAAATACATAGACAATCTATAATGCAACAGAAAAAGTACTACAAGTAGGTGTGATTAATTTTTAGTTTAAATTTAGATTCAAATTTGAATATGTGATATAAAGTATAAACTTAAAAAATTCTTTGTCAATTTCAATACAAAATTGAGAACAAGCCATTGGCACTTTTATAAAATCTGTTTGTTTGATTCTATTTGTAAGATTTTTAAAGAGATTTTATTAATTAATATTATTTAAAGTTAATATGCACTTACCTATTTTGGTGAATATTGATTGGAGAAATATATAAAATGGATGAGAGATAAGAATAAGAATTTTTTTGAAAGTTCAAATTAACATACACTTACCTAACTAACCAATTTCAGTGAAATATTAATCTTGAAACAAAATTCCACGTTCAAAGGAAGTAATTGTAGAACTTTAACAAATTAAGCTGATAAACAATTATACTTACCAAAAACATGATCTCATCAAAGCCATATTTGGTATGAAAATTCATCACGTCTACCTTTTTTGTTTTTTTCACAAGCAAATCTACACGGTACGCGGCTTTGATATACTAATATTATAGAAATAAATCCTAATTTCCTTTCATGTCTTTCTCTTTCTACGTAAAGAACATATTTTAATAAAATATTTGAATTGAGATTGCAAGATTTATATTTGACTTGCATAGCGGTTAACATTAATGGTTAAAAATATAGAGTTGCTATAAATAAGGAGCAAAACACTATAAAAGGAGCTGAACCATTTGCTCCATAGACGTGCGCTGTAGACTATTTATTTTCCAAATAAAGAATTCTTATTTCTGCTACAAAATATTATTATAATGGTTAATACATTTAGCTGCTATAAATAAGAAGTAAAAGACTATAAAAGGAGCCGAACCATGATTTGTGCTCTAATTATTTATTTTCCAAATAAAGAATTCTTAGTTCAACTAAAAAATATTTTACAACTGTTAAGAAATTTAGTTGCTATAACTAAGGAGCAAATGGTTATAAAAGGAGCCGAATGTAAGTAAAAGACCTTAATTTTTTATCAGTGTTTTTTCACTCAGTTTCTCACTTCACAGGCTTTTGTATATAGTTCTTTTGACATTTTCTTTCAGTATTTTTGTCAATCACAATTAAAATTCTTTATCAGAAAATTTAATCCTTAGTAGACACCATATGCTAAAAGCTCTCAATTATTCAACGGTTAATTTCACGCCTTAAAGGTCTCTAGCATTTTGCTTATGAAATGGCATTTTAAAATTATTGCTCCCTTCATGATATTGAAGGTAAATTGTTGAGTAAATTATTTTTTGAATTTATGTATGGCGTATGGTATTATTATCTTTCTCAATTATTTTAAAGTGAAGTTATATGCATTAATCTAATGAGTAGTAATTGAATTATTCTTTATCTTCGAAGAGAATTAGTAGGGTATTTTATGTTGATGGTCACATTATCGATATTTACAATTTTCTAAATTAAGGTATTGTGGTGGGTGAGTGGAGTGGATGGTGGGGGTTGCGAGGATGAGGTAGTTATTAAATTTGAAATTTCTACTTTTCTATCTCTATCTGTAGTCACCATTTAGATTTTATCCCTATTTTTAAAAGTTTTGCAGATATAATCTTTATAAATTATCCTTCCAGGTATCATTAGATATTAGACCATCGTCTAATATTTGAATAACTTGCAAAAAATTAGACTATGGTCTAACATTTTCTCATACAATTTTCAGTTTACTCAAAATAGATCTTAGGATCCCATGCTTTCAAAATGTATATTTAGATTTTAATTAACTATTATCACTTCATATGTATGTGTCTACTTAAATAATGTTTATGAGTATGTGATTATAGTTTTCGTATGTTTATATCTTATATAATATTTTTTGTCGTAGAGATTTTCTACAATGGATAAAGAAATTACAGGTTATGCACATCAAAAATCTCCGGATAAGTATCAAGGTATATCTTTATGCTTGAAATTATTATTATTGTTGTTGTTGTTGTTATTATTATTATTATTTTATTTTTTGTTTACAATTAACAAACATATATCTTTTGTTATAGATGTAACTATGGAATATGAAGTTTCCATGAATATGATACATACAAATATCTCACAAATGCGAAATGAATATTTGAAAAATAAAGAAACACAATAGAGAATCGAAATATATAAAGGAGTTTTACCAAATTGTCAAGGTATATTTTCATGCTTGATTTAACTCTATTATTATTATTATTATTATTATTATTATTATTATTATTATTATTATTATTGTTATTATTATTATTATTATTATTATTTTTCTTGTTACAATTAACATTACACGTATATCTTCTGTCACAGATGTTACTAAGGAGTCGGTAGTTTCCATAGATATGATGTATACAAATATCTCACAAATGTGAAATGGATATTTGAAAAATGAACAAGTACGATGGATAACTCAAATATATAAAGGAGTTTTATTAGATCATTCGGGGAAGGAATGATTGAATATATTATGAATGTACAAAAATTTCGTTCGACATTATTCACTATTTTAGGAGCACTGAGCAAATAAAAGCTTATTTTGTGTTATGTTATTTTGTTTGCTTTTATTTTTCTCTTTGGAATACTAACTTATCTGTTATGATTACATGTATCTCTTTTCTTTTTTAATATAATAAAAATATATATATAGATTAGCATTTAATAAATAATAAAGTTGTATCCATTGTTTTGGTACATGAAACTAATTTAAATAATAAGAAAAAAGGAAGCTTGAAAACAATTGAAGCATACACGTTCTTGAATTTTGAATGCTTAGGTTTATTTTTGAGATGGGGAACGAACAAAAATTATTGGATGACGTTTTGATATATTTATTTTCTTTTAAAAAAATAAAAAGTTAAACACTTTTTAGAATATTATGATCTATTGTACTTTAAAATTAGAACGTCTCAAAAAAGAAATCAGTTGTCAAATTGAATAAAGGAATTCCAGCATTATGTATAACTTAGTGTAGCTGTTAAGGTACGCTCTGATGATAAAAGTTTATCCACACTTAGTGTTTACACTAAAGCATCGTACTAATTTACTTTGGTTAAGCTATAAATTAAAGAGAAAATGTGCAATTAATTAATATTTGATGATAAGAATGTATATATAGACACAAGTCAAGTATTTATTAGCAGTGCAGGTAAATTTTACCATTTGCTTTTTTATAATTTTACATAATTAATTTTTTTAATATCGACCGCGCATCACGCGAGTACGAATACTAGTATTAATAATAATAATAATAATAATGAACTCACGTAATATACTCATACGATATTATCAATACATAGTAGTAGTAGTTGTTAATAATAATAATGAATTCACCTAATTTAGTGTACTTGATTGGAGAAATATAATTAGTTGATATTTTGGGATCTAATTTATAGTCAAGAATACTCCTTTAAATGGTAAGTGAATAATCAATTATCAATTAAGAGATATATTTAGAAAAGAATATTATGACCAAGATATAATTCAAAATTTAAACATAGAAATGTAAATATATAAGTTTAAACTGAATTTGAAAAGATATGGGAAAACATTTAGGGGATATTATTACCAAAGAGTGAATATTAATACAGATGGCGCATTCATCTTATATTTATCAATTCCATATCCCAAATAATTAAGATTACTTATTTAAAAATCAAATTCAAAGATAACAACTAAATTCAAAATACGAAATTTTTTAATTTAGAATTGGATGATAATGTTTTCCATCTTATCTAATTAAATCAAGATATGAAAAATTAATTACCATATAAGGGACAATGTTATATAATTTAAAAAATATCCATATAATATTATTCATTATATGGACATTATAATATTTGATATATAAGGAATACTAAGATATTATCAGCACATAATAATAATAATAATAATATTAAAAAAAGGTGCTCTAACATACCTTTTCCATGAGAGACTTTCCATGCGAAGGAAATTGTATATACTTCTTCCATGAAAAAGATATTTCGAAATTTACTGTTTAACAAACAGAAGAACAAAGCACTTTTGAACACTTTCCTCTTCCTTTCTGATAACCAAATGGTAGCAAAGGATTTTCTGAATAATTTTTTTTAGTTATTCCTTTGAAATATATTCATTAATCTTATTTCCTTTTTTGTCAAAATATTGGTGTAATCTTTTAGGAAAATAAAGTATCCTAAACGTAAATAATAGAAACTTATCTTTTCGAGAAGGAATAAAATTGTCTTCAAAGTATTAATTTAAAAAAAAAATACTCATTGGAATTATTTAATGCTCACCTATTTTGGTGGATATTAATTGAAGAAATATACGAAAAAGATGACAGATAAAAATGAAATTAATATGCATTAACCTATTTTAGTGGGATATTAGTCTTGAAACAAGATGCCATATTCAAAGGGAGTAATTGTAGGAGTTTAACATATTAACCTAACAATTCAAAATCCATAATTTTTTTTAAAAAAAAAAAAAAAACCATGAAGAATAATACTACTATATATTTGGAAATAAGAATCCTTTGGACTTAAAAGGGAGCAAATCTATATATATAATAAAGCTAGGCATAAAAGAGGTGATGTGGCATGCCTCTAAAGCCAAGAATGACATTTATCTTTTTTCTCAAATTTTTGATATTTTTCTTAATTTTCCTATTTGTATGATTTATTAAAAAATCTAAAAAATATTCCTTAATTACATTCTCCTAATTACCCATCTCTTTTTCAGTTTAGAAGCCCAAAAGTCATTATCATTAATTTAGTGATTTAGTGATCATTTATTATGCACTAAAACAACACAAACGTAGATATATGCATGGCTCTAAGAATCTCCTCCTCTTGCCCCAACCTTTCGTCTTGCAGGTGGTAATTATGCACTTCATTGCACCCTATAATTGATATTTATGTCGATGAAATAAGCCTTTGTGATAAATGATATTCAATATTTTCAAGATGTGAGAAATGGTAACGCGTAGCACATTTATAATGCATGTTAACTCTCCTAAGAAGCACTCTAGCTTCCCTTTAAATTCGTGCTCACATAATCAAACTTTTATGTTGCCTAGCCGTTCGTTTTTCTCTTCTTTAGGTTCCTTCTTCACACGAGTTATTTTGCCTTTTTTTTTTTCTTAGTTCTAGCATCTACTCAAATTTTGTTCATCTTCCCTTCTTTTAATAGTTTACGGTTAAAAGCTTGAGAATGCAAACAAAATGTGAAATTAGTATACAAAAAGTTCTTCCGTAACTCGGGTAGTCTAGGTTATTCACTTGATTGATATATAGCGAATATATTTTTTTTTTTTTATGGTTTAGAGACGTGCTCCTTAATAGTCGAATACTATCTAGAACTCATGTCTCTTCCATTCACATGTTCTCTTTTACGTACTCTCTACTACGGTTAAGTGTCTTTATGACTAATAATAATTTGTTTTTCTCCCAATCGCTTTTCAGGTATTTTTAATTTCTTTTGTTGTAATAGTCCTTCCATATATGATTTTGCACAGATTTATTTTGTAAACGTGATAGGATGTGATATTTGATGTTTTCTCTAATACTACGAACACAAAAACTTTCTTAGCCTATTGTATTCTCATATTTTTGCTTTTTTTTTTTATATAGATTTTGCACATGTTTGTTTTATAAACTGAATAGTATGTGACATTTGATAGTTTCTCTAATACTACAAACGCTAAAGCTTCCTTAGCCATAATTGTATTCTCATCCCTTTTGCTTTTTTAAAGGGTTGATTTCTTCTTTATTATGACTAATTTGTTTAAATTTCCTTTTCTATATTTATTTGACAATTGATTTTGTATAGGTTGTGTAAGTTCTAATGTTATTTGATATTTGATGTTTTCTCTTTGTGCTGTGGATTGTGCCGTTTAGACACATATTAAAGAATAACCAAAACAAATGTGATGTTATGGAAAAATTTAATTATTCATATATATACTTCAACAATTTCATTAAATAATTGGAGCAATATAATTTAAAACAATTAGTCTTAACAAATTATATTAGTCTACTTATTACCTATAGTATGAGTTTCAAACATTTATGCCTCCTCTGTTCTCATAATTTCACATAGCTTCTCTATAATCAATTAATCAGAGAGTTTGCAAGACAATTTCGTCGTACTCTCTCTTATTTTCATTTGTTTTCTTTGTCTATTAATTTTTCTTCTATCATGTATTTTTTCTGTAAGATTTATTTGAAAGAAATACAATTTTCCTTAATCTTAATAAAGCACAAGTGTCGCAATTCGTAGTACTATGAATAAGGCTTTAGAGGAAGAAGAAAAAAGCAGGAACTGCTTATTCTCTCTGTTTCATTTTTGTTGGTACTATTTTACTTTTAGTCCATTCTACTATTAATGAAAAACTTTTATAATCATATAAATATTACATTTTAAGATCACAAGCATCAAAAGTCTTATAGACACACAAATAGTATAGTATATTTAAGATCACAAATTTTAAAAAGATTCATTTCTTTTAAAACTTTGTATTGAGTCAAACAAATTGAAATGGAGAAAGTACCATTTTTTTTCTCCTTCTCATTATTCTTTTTATTTCCTTTTTTCCTTATTCAGGTTCATACTTACTGATTTAAATGCGTTTTCATATTTAACGTGTAATTTCTATCAAATAAACTATATATAGGAAATTAAAGAATCATGAAAAAAATGATAGAATTCTAAAAAGATGTTCTATATAGAATTCTAAAAAGATGTTCTATTAGTAAAGATTGAGTTAAATATTTATGACTTTAATATTCAACTTTCGTTCTCGACCGCGCAAAGCGCGGAAACTTACACTAGTTGTATAATAGGCCGGAGCAACCTCGGCATGCAAACTGGAACTATCATAAGGAAGCCATGGTTTGTGGCAAATCCAAGCAAGATCGCTCCTACAAAAAAAAAAAAAAAAAAAATTGCAGAGGCAAAATAATTGTGTATCGAGCTATGTGATAGTAGATAATTGAACTTTTGGAATATCAGTTACTAATGTTTTTTGTGGTGCTTTTAAGGTCATTGTAATTGCTTATTCATCGATCATAACTATATTTTATTTGTGTTTCTATACTTTATATAGGACTTGGGATCACCGATTGACTTGGATTTCTGTGGAAAAGATGACTTTAGAAGAGAATTGGAGGTGAGTGTTATAGTGAAATCAATACAATGTTATTAAAGTGTCTGTTCAGTTTCTTCTCATCTCCTCAAAATTTTGATTCATTCATATCCAATATTTACTTATTTATAGAGTCACGTTTTGCTTTTTGTTTGATAAAACGTTTGACTTCATTATTCTTCGATGGGAAAATACATTAAAACCCCCAACGTATAGCCGGATTAATTATGACGCACCCAACCTTTGCGGGCGACCTATTACCCTCCCCCCCCCCCCCAGTCTTAATTTTTCGGTATTTTAGTGACTTTTTAGCGCTGATCTGGCAGTGTGTGATAACGTCCAAATACACTCCTCAAAGAGAAAGTGTACACGGTCGTATGCAATATATTTACCCAACTATGAGTCGGGGTCGATCCCACAGGGAACAATGTGCTAGGCGATTAAGAAAGTAAGGAACTTTCACCAACTACGCTAAAGCCAAACGATAGATAATATTTTGGTTTTTGTTTGAGAAAATTATAACTAATGCGGAAATGTAAACTAACCTAGAAAGCGAGTAAAATGATCAATGTCCACAAGCATGGATAATAGGAGATTACACTCAAGTAACGATCCAACGTATTTTACGATTTTACAACTAAGAGCGGATTTGTGTTGATAGATAATGATATCTAAAATCTCATTGAAAGTCTTCCAACCAAATCAATGAATTTCACTCTAAGCTTTTCCAAGCCTTAGAGTGTGATATTAGGTACAATCAATTTAACCTCAAGTAACTATCCTCTTCCGAGCTCAAGTTATTAGATGAGTTTAATGACCCAAATTCTAGTTAATTAATCTTTCCCAACCTAGATTTCCTCTTCCAAGCTCAATCTAAGTAAATGGGTGAGTCCTAGGGTTAGCTACTCCCTTTGGAAACATTCAAGAATGAGATTAATTAAATCAACAAAGACCCACTTCAATAGCAATAAAAATCATTCAATACATAAGCAAAACAAGAGTTTCAATCCAAACTTTAATCAAGAATAGTTTCACAATCAAGATTCAAGTAATGGAATAAATACTACACACTTAGATATGCAATACAAAACAAGGAATTGAAGAAAGGATTAAGAAATATCTCATTGAAGTGCTTCCAATCTTCTCCTCCAATATTGTAGAAAAACCCTAGCCTCCAAAACTTGCAAAATGACCAAAGATGGAAAATGTTTTGCCCTAGCCTCTCTTTTGTAGCTCCCCCCAATTTTTCCAAGTCCAAAAAATGTCAAAATCTGCCCCCATATTTCTGTTTTTGCAATTCTGTCCAGTTTTGACAGTTTTGCAAAAATGTCCAGTTTGACCTCTTTTTGACTTTCTTTTCACTTGGTTTCTTCCGATCACTCATTTCAGCTACTTGGCTTGTTTTGCTCTATTTTGTTCCATTTTGGTCCATTTTGATCCATTTTGCTCTTTTATGCTCTCCGGGCATCTTTTCCTACAAAACAACATAAAAACACAAAAAGTAACAACAAAAGTGCTTAAGGAGTCACAAAAGCTTAAGGAATTAGCGTCGAATATCGCGTAATTTCACGACTCATCAACACCCCCAACTTAAAGTCTTTGCTTGTCCTCAAGCAAACTAAAACAAAAATCTCAATGAGGATCCATTTTAAGCACAAAAACATGACTTTGGTTGGTACCAACAATTAGGCTACAAGCATGTGAAGCTTCAACCAAATAACTCCCTCATTCAAAATACAATTTCAAGAATGCAATAGAGATATAAAACTATCAAGCAACAACACTCAAGTCTCAATAAGTGACTCAAAACTACTAGCTTACTAGATATGCTCAGTTGACTCAACTTTGGATTTTTCAACATCACCAATCTATCGTAATCCATATGCCCTCACAAGAAAGAAAGTCCCAAAATCATTGTATTCACAACAACAACACAAGGGACAATTACACAAAGTCACTCACACTCAACAAAAAAAATTCTAGTGCTAACAAATATCACACCATAAGCTTGCCCTTATTTTCAATCATCACTAACTCAAGAACATTTAGTTGGAGATCACATAGGGACTTTTTAAGCTTGTAATGTAGGCTTAGGGAAGGGTAGGATAAGTATTTGGGATACAAGTGACTACGCCCTCCTTGAACACTACACAAAACCTTTCGTCCACTTTCCTCTTCATTTCAAAACAACACTCCTTCCTTTGCATACTAGTTTCCCCAATTATTCCAACTTCCTTTATAAAGTTCCAAAATATAATGTGCTAGCACATGCCACCCCCAACTATAAATGTTGCAGTGTCCTCGCTGCACATAATCAAAACAAAACATAAAAATAGAAAAGGAAAAAAAAAAGTCTTTTTTTTTTTGGTTGGCACCACCTGCGACCACACATGCGAATCGCAGGTGATGTCACCTGCATTTTTTTTTTTTTTTTTTTTTTTACAAAGATACATTTTTTTTTTGCACAAAAAGTTTGCAACCTTTTTGTATTTTTAAAATTTTTCTTCTTTTCTTTTGAATTTTTCACAACACCAACCTTCACCACTCTCAAGCAACACTAACACCCCCAACTTAGGCTTTTGACCTCAAATTCACAATTTCAAGTTCAAGGAGGGAAACGTTCAAAAGAGAGACTTTTCATCAAACATGGTAAAGGCTTGTAATGTGGCAATCAAAGAAAAGGTCATAAGCTCAAATGGGGTTACTAGTGATATTATTTATGCAATGGTAGGCTAGAAAGGCTAAAGAGGCTTTTTCAAACATCACAAAGATAGCCCAAGGTCATCTCTCCAACCAATATGATCAAAATTAATATTGAAAGACTAACCGGGCAAGTTCTAGATGATAAAAGTAAACACAAGATTTATTCAACAAACACTCACACACATGGCATATGAACTAGTCAAGATGGATCAATTTTACTTCCCAAGCAAGAACAACTAGTGCAATATCTCATAATCCAAAGTAAACACAACCAGCAGGTAAAGAGTCACAAAATGAGCCAAAAAGTTGTCACAAAGATCATTCTTTCCTATGCACCTTGCTTTTTAACTTTCACAACAATTTGGAGAGGTATTCATATTTCAATTTCACATGCAAGAGACTAACTCTATTAGTACCAAACAAGCCAAGAGTTTTCACATTTTTCCTCAAAGGAGAACCTACACCTAAACTTACAATAATAATGAAAGAAGCTAAGAAAGAAAATAAAATAATAAGAGTGACTAATCCACAACATGTCAAAAGAACAAAATTTTCAAAAATTTTGAGCAAGTTTCAAAATATAATGCGCTACCACGTGCCACCCCCAACTATAAACATTGCAGTGTCCTTGCTGCACATAATCAAAACAAAACATAAAAATAGAAAAGGAAAAAAATTTTTTTTTTTTTTTTTTACTTGCTGTCATCACATGCGATGCAACATGCGATTCACATGTATGACATGCGAGTCGCATGTGATGTCACCCGTATTTTTTTTTTTTTTTTGTTCTCTGTCACCACATGCGACGAGACATGCGATTCGCATGTATGACATGCGAATCGCATGTTATGACACCAGAAAATATTTTTTTGCAGCTTTTACTGGTTTTGGGGCCTGTCCGGGTATCCGATATGCTCAAAATAACTCCAAAAATTATGAAACTTTGCAGATTAGTCAAAAACCATAAACTAAACTATTCTAAAAAATAAAATTTCAAAAACGATTTAAAACTTTTAAAACGATGGGTTACCTCACACCAAGCGCTTGATTTAACGTCGCGGCACGACAGGTACCTTTACCACTTTTCCCTCCACTTGGAGGATATGAATTTGCGCCCCAACTTTGAATCAAGATCATGATGACGCTCATGGGGCGGTCGTAGAAAAATAAGTAGGCCAACTCTTGGGTGTCGCATTTTGCATTTCTTGGCCCTTAAGTGAGGCATGCCATTTTGTCTTCTTGGCATAGCAAACTTCAAAATGAAAACGTTTTCTTCTTCATCTCCAAAATTCTCCATAGGCTTGGTTAGTTCAACTTCCATATCATCAACCAAGCATAATGTTGAAAAATGGTTGGAATGTGGTCCAATGCGCTTCAAATTCAAATGTGCTTCATTTTTGACATCCTCGCCCAAAAATGAACTAGAGTCTTCAAAAACCATTTCATGAACTTTTTTATGCAACTCTAGTATCATTTCTTCAATATTGGCATCTTGCATTATTTTTGGATTGGTCGGTTGGCAATTCATCATTAGCTCTTGAAAATCAATGTTGACCACTTTTTCATTGGAAACTAACTGAAAACTACTATCCATGACTATTTGATGTTGAGTATTGCATACCTCAACTTTTGCATTCAATTCGGTATTCAAGTCACGGATAGCAATTTCAAGTTCCTTCAACTCTTGACTTTGCTCAATATTGATTTTTAAAAAAATTTCCATCATCCTTGAAATGCCTTCACGATGATCTCCATAGGCTCCAAGTTGTTGAGCTTGAGTCATAAGCCAATCTTGGCTCACAACTTCCACTTTGTCAAGACTTTCTTCAAGTTGAGGGTCATTCAAAGCTTATAAAAATCCACCCTTGGAGAAATTCATGTTTTGGCCACTTTCTTGTCTACTTTCAACATCCTCAAGTTGTTGAGCATTATGAATCTGAGCCAATAATTTCATTTGATCCTCCAAGGTGTGAATAGCTTTGTCATTGCAATTAATTGCTTGCCTCAAGTCATCAAGTGGTTGCCTCAAGTCCTTAACCGCTAAGTCCTGTTTTTCAACTTTTTCAAGGATGGTCTCCAACATGAGCATTATCCTCTCATTTTGAGCATTCGAGGCTTCTTCCACTTCCATATCCCTACTATCATCAAAATCAAAACTAGAATAGTCATAGTGGGGGTTCGGGGGAGGGAAGGACAAATAAGCACAATTATCCCAATGACCATTTTGACCACCACACATATCACACATACTCCACTCATAGGTTTGAGATTGTGCGCACAATCCGCCCCCGAGAGAATTCAAACAATTTTGCCATGAGTGTGGTCCTCCACAATAAAGACAAGGGTCATCAAAGTATGCATAACTACCATCCGACCAATTTTCATTATGTGATGCCATTGTTTTTTTTTTTTTTTTTTTTTTAGAACTGGACAGTTTCTGCAGAAGCAAAAACTGGACAGTTTCTGCAGAAGCAAAAACTGGATAGTTTCTGCAGAAACAAAAACTGGACAGTTTTTCAGAACTGGACAGTTTCTGCAGAAGCAAAAACTGGACAGTTTTTCAGAATTGGACAGTTTTGCAATTCTGCAAAACTGGTCAGTTTTTTTTTTTTTTTTTAGATAAAATAAAGCAATGAAAGTTTGAACCAAAGCAAGTTAGCTTAAATCCCAAACTAACTCAAATACGCCAAATTGTTCCCCGGCAACGGCGCCATTTTTGATAACGTCCAAATACACTCCTCAAAGAGAAAGTGTACACGGTCGTATGCAATATATTTACCCAACTATGAGTCGGGGTCGATCCCACAGGGAACAATGTGCTAGACGATTAAGAAAGTAAGGAACTTTCACCAACTACGCTAAAGCCAAACGATAGATAATATTTTGGTTTTTGTTTGAGAAAATTATAACTAATGCGGAAATGTAAACTAACCTAGAAAGCGAGTAAAATGATCAATGTCCACAAGCATGGATAATAGGAGATTACACTCAAGTAACGATTCAACGTATTTTACGATTTTACAACTAAGAGCGGATTTGTGTTGATAGATAATGATATCTAAAATCTCATTGAAAGTCTTCCAACCAAATCAATGAATTTCACTCTAAGCTTTTCCAAGCCTTAGAGTGTGATATTAGGTACAATCAATTTAACCTCAAGTAACTATCCTCTTCCGAGCTCAAGTTATTAGATGAGTTTAATGACCCAAATTCTTGTTAATTAATCTTTCCCAACCTAGATTTCCTCTTCCAAGCTCAATTTAAGTAAATGGGTGAGTCCTAGGGTTAGCTACTCCCTTTGGAAACATTCAAGAATGAGATTAATTAAATCAACAAAGACCCACTTCAATAGCAATAAAAATCATTCAATACATAAGCAAAACAAGAGTTTCAATCCAAACTTTAATCAAGAATAGTTTCACAATCAAGATTCAAGTAATGGAATAAATACTACACACTTAGATATGCAATACAAAACAAGGAATTGAAGAAAGGATTAAGAAATATCTCATTGAAGTGCTTCCAATCTTCTCCTCCAATATTGTAGAAAAACCCTAGCCTCCAAAACTTGCAAAATGACCAAAGATGGAAAATGTTTTGCCCTAGCCTCTCTTTTGTAGCTCCCCCCAATTTTTCCAAGTCCAAAAAATGTCAAAATCTGCCCCCATATTTCTGTTTTTGCAATTCTGCCCGTTTTTGCAAAACTGTCCACTTTTGACAGTTTTGCAAATCTGTCCAGTTTTGACAGTTTTGCAAAAATGTCCAGTTTGACCTCTTTTTGACTTTCTTTTCACTTGGTTTCTTCCGATCACTCATTTTAGCTACTTGGCTTGTTTTGCTCTATTTTGTTCCATTTTGGTCCATTTTGATCCATTTTGCTCTTTTATGCTCTCCGGGCATCTTTTCCTACAAAACAACATAAAAACACAAAAAGTAACAACAAAAGTGCTTAAGGAGTTACAAAAGCTTAAGGAATTAGCGTCGAATATCGCGTAATTTCACGACTCATCAGTGTGCGTGACTACACGACCAAGCAGCGCGTGAGGGGGGCGTTTGACCAGTTATTTTTTGACACGTGTTTAAAAATAACGGGAAAAACCCGCCCCACCCCCCTCCCCCTTTATTTTCTCTTCCTTCTTCTTCATTTTCGATTCTTGACTCCATTTTTGCCAAAGCTTGACGATTTTTTTTTTTGAAATTTGTGCCATGCATTCTAGTGGTAAGTAATATTTTCTCCAAACTCATTATTATTCTCATCTTTTATTTATAGACCAAGAAATCTTTCACTTAATTTTGTTTTTCTAGGGTTCTTAATGAAAGAGTTCAAATTGGAGTTGAACAATCTTTATAGTCAAAATGACGATCCAAAGATGAAGCGTCAAGTGCGATGCCATCACGGAGTATTATTAAAAATGCAGATTTCCTGGTCTCCCAATAATTCCGGAAGAAGATTTTGAACATGCCCATTCTATGGGGTACGATTATAAATATATTTTTTTATGTTGCGTGCCTTATTTCTGCCACACATTATAGTGTTCCTAACATGAGTTGAATTTATTTTATAGGCTAAGAAATGTAAGTTCTTTGAATGGAGGGATGATCCTATTGATGAAAGGTCTAAGTTTGTTATTCACAAATTGATTAAGAAAATGGAAGAGCAAGCAGTGGAATTGAAGAAGAAAATGGAAGAGCAAGCAGTGGAATTGAAGAAGAAAATGGAAGAGCAAACAGTGGAATTGAAGAAGAAAATGGTGGAAGAAGTTGGTTTGACAAATGAAATGGAAGAAGGAGAGTCTTCTTGCATTGATGGAGATATTGGTAATGACAATAGTGAAATGGCCATCGGTAATGAGAATATTGGTAATGAAGAAGAGATGAAAGTGTCAAAGCTTGAAGAAGAGATGAAAGTGATGAAGCTCGAACAAGAGAAGAGGGGTAGATGCATTACTATTAACAAGTTTTTGTTTTTGTGTTTCTTTGGTGTTGTTATTTGGTTTATTGAGTGTTTTTGAACAAGCATTACCAATGTCGATTGCCATAGTAGGATTACATGTTTGTATGTTGAAGGATGTTTAAGTGATTGTTATTCACTTTATGTATGTAAGTTGAAGAAGTTTCTTGTCATGTATGTTCAATTAAAAAGTTGTCTTCATTCAACTTGAGAAGAAAAACCATAGATAAAGATAAAGTTCATAGATATAGATTTCATTGATGATAATTCATAAACTTTACATAATAGGGAGAAACCTAATCTATTTTGATAACTTCCCTCTTGATATTAACAAAGAAGGTTACTTTCTCATTATGTTCACAACCATTAAAGCATAAGACGTGTCCCTCCCTTAGAAGGTTTGCATCAATGAAATCCTTCCACCCTTGACAGAGGCGGGTATGCGCACTAACCTTATACATCATATTGTATTCACGCTGCTCGTAGAAAATAACAGCTTGTGAAGTTGTGTTTGGAAGAAAATCTTGTATGTTAGAAGGTAGGATCTGAACAAAATGCATGAGGCATTATGAATAAGTATTCACATCAATTGAAATAAGTTTGCAAAATAACACTTACAAAGTCATCGTTGTCAACGTATGATTTGGTTAGTTTCTTCTCGAAGTAAATCAGTTCATCTTCACCTAGAGGCATTTTGCTATGAAATTCGTTGTTTGAATGAGAAGGAATGGTGTAGGGATGAGTTGAAATGGACAGCTTAATAGGCTATTTATAGGCTGATGATATTGAATGGTTACAATTCTCATTAGCCTTCCCAACTACCAGTGAATGTGAATGAATTCAATTAGACTGAATTGAAACGTCCAATGCAGACTGACTGAATTTATTTCAGTCAATGTACCTGAATTCAAGCCGCCACAGAAATCTGCCCACATTTATATGTACACACACGGCACAGTGCACAGACTGCACATTTAACTTTAGTGCTCAATGTACACACTGCCGAAATCACAGTACCACAGCTAACAGAGCACAAACAATGGACACAAACAAGTATGATTAATAAGTCATTCTAACACTTAATTAAGCAGAAAACATTAAGTCATTGTAACTGCTAATTCAAGTCTTCCAAACTGCCGAATTCATACAAAGCAGATAATTATCCAAAAAACAACTTAATTCTAGTAATCTAAGTAATGGTCATCACTTCCATGGCCTCTTTCCTTTGCTGCTAGTGGCCTTGTTGAGTTTGTCCCTTCTAATCTCATCAAGCATGCTTCTTGAGTAGCATGGTTTGCCTTTGTACCTCATCCCTTGTCGTGCCTTGTGACCAAGGTCTCCTGTGACTTCAGCAGATCTTATAGGCTGACTTGCTTGATGTTTACCACCAAAATTCAGCACTCTACTAGTAGGCATGCCATGCTGCAATAAACAAATTTGAAAATTAATCACTTCACAACTTCACATACCAATGCCATTGTAAAGAAAATATTAAACTTACATTCAGGGATGTATAACCACTTTCAGCAACAAAGACTCCCATACCAACTGTTTTAGATCTTTTATTTGGGTAAGAAGGGGGACCCTCAGAATCAACTCTTTTGAGAACAGCAGGGGCAGGACTAGCAACAGCCTCTGTTACCTTTCTTGGCCTTCCTCTAGGCTTTAGAGTAGCAACTGCAGGTTCTTTTCTTGGCCTTCCTCTAGGCTTTGGAGTAGCAACTGCAGGTTCTTTTCTTGGCCTTCCCCTTGGTCTTGGAGGAGCACTAGGCACATTAGGATCTTTTCTTGGCCTACCCCTTGGTCTTGGAGGAGTTTCAGGTACCACATGTGATTTTCTTGGTCTCCCCCTTGGCCTTGGGACATTGTTTGAAGCACCAGTTGTCTGACAAGCAGCAAAGGTTTGAGAGGCAGCAAAGGTTTGAGAGGCATCATTAGTTTGAGAGGCAGTACTGGCTTGAGAAGCAGCAAATGTTTGAGAAGCATCAAATGTTTGAGAAGTAGTACTGGCTTGAGAAGCAGCAAAAGCAGACCATGTTCCCCTCTACAAGTAAAATGCAAAGTCATAAAAATTCAATAGTGCAGTGCAAAGTCAAGAAAATTGTAGGAAGGACATACCCTCTGACAACCTCTTTTATTGTGGTTTTTACCTCCACATTGGCTGCAAGTCATCAGCATGCCTGTTCTTGGCATTTTTCCACATTTCTTTGCTTCACTTGCCTCTTTCCTTCTTGCTTTTGAGGGCCTGCCTGGCATTATTCTGATGATTGGTGGTGCAATAGCAGGATTAGCAGACCTAGGCCACATTGCCATATTTGTCATTGGTTAAATGTAGTGACAATAGGTTTTGAACCAGTTCTTCTTGCTATAGTATTCATGGACATATTTAATAGGTTCATACTTCTGGTACAACATGGCACAAATGGCATGTGGACATGGTATTCCTTTGAGCTGCCATGACCTACAACTACATTTCTCATTGACAATATCAACAGTGTGCTGATATGGACCATCAAGAATCTCAAACCCATGCTCACCATTAAACACAATATTACAGTTCATTGACTTCCCCATGTTTTCTTCTAATGTCCTTAATGCCATTGGAGATATTCTTGTAACCCAAGTGTTTGCAAAAGACCTCAGAATCCGCGACTTAAGTAGCACAAAAAATAAAAAGTTGAACCAAACTAGTACAAAAAAAAAAAAAACATAAGTAGTATTCACGCACGAAATTCGTGCGTGAAAGGACCAAACTGCATAGACGCAGTTTTGGCCTTTCACGCACGAATTTTGTGCGTGAAAGGACCAAACTGCAAAATTGCAGATCAGGCCTTTCACGCACGAAATTCGTGCGTGAATGGGCTCCAACATATATTGGCCCCATCTTCCCCACCAGCGACTGCTCCCTTCCCCACCCCCATTAAAGTCCGTTCCAGTGGTCCCACCCCCCTTAAAACGATAATTTCATGTTATTTTTCAATCCAAAACTCAATATTCTTGGTATATTGAAGTGTAGGAACAAGTTTCTAAGGTTGGATTTCGGAATAGAGCGGCGTATAACATATTTCAAAAACTCCAAAAAAGCTTCAATCTAGGTATTTCACTATGAATTTTCTATTACATTGTTAAATATATTATTACCCTAAGCATGATCATTGTATAACTGTTATGCATTACTCGTTTTTTTTTTTTTTTTTTTTTTTTTTTTTTTTGCGTTTTTGGGCAGTCCGTGCACTGTTGGGACTGCCCATTTTTTCATTTTTTTTTATTTGTTTATCTATTGTTAATTAGTTAATTATTTATTGCTTGTTTATTTAGTATTTGTTAATTGTTGGATTAGCGACTTAAGTATTTGTTAATTGTTGGATTAGCGACTTAAGTATTTATTAATTGTTAGACTAGATATTTCAATTGTTAGACTGGCTAATTATTTATTTTGTTTTTGTTAAGCCAATTGTTTATTTGTTAATAATTTCTTAATTGTTTCATTAGTTAATTAATTATTTATTTGTTAATTGTTGGATTAGCGACTTAAGTATTTGTTAATTGTTGGATTAGCGACTTAAGTATTTATTAATTGTTAGACTAGCTATTTCAATTGTTAGACTGACTAATTATTTATTTTGTTTTTGTTAAGACAATTGTTTATTTGTTAATAATTTCTTAATTGTTTCATTAGTTAATTAATTGTTTATTTGTTAATTATACGATAATAATTTATTAATTTTTTGATTAGTTACTTAATTGTTTATTTATTAAATATGTGATAATAACTTGTTAATTATTTGATTAGTTAGTTATTTGTTTATTTATTAATTATTTATACTAATTGTATGCTAACTAATTGTTAATTATTTGACTTATCTTTATATTTTAGGAATGAAAACCCTTAGTTTAGGATTCTTAACCCGTAGCTTAGGATTGAAAACCCTTAATATAATTTTCTATAAAAGATTACATAACTAATATTACTTGTTAATGATTTATTTAAAATACGTAAAACAGATGGGTCACCACAATCTTTAATAAAATATTCGATAAAAGATTACATAACTAATACTAATACTACTTGTTAATGATTTATTTAAAATGCGTAAAATAGATGGATCACCACCCTCTTGATCCGGGGCCCTTCGACCGACAGTTACTGTATCTTCAGCCCGAGCATAGGTCGCAACATATATGGACATCCGACCTGCAGCCTCAGTCTCAGGTCCGTACCCGGTTAGGGGACTCAGCATGGGAGATCTTAGCTGCTCGCCCACCACATCCTCGTGTCCTGGATATACTACGTCGGAGCGGTATCTACCGGTGCGTCGAAGTTGGTCGGGTACAACACGATAGGTCGCTAGTGACGACATTGATTGAGAGGTGGCGACCAGAGACGCACACATTTCATCTCCGCACCGGTGAGGCTACCATTACCCTTCAGGATATGGAGGTCATTTATGGGCAACATGTTGATGGACGCCCATTGTATATTGAGGAGCCTCCTGTGCTGCCGCCTAATTGCAATAGGAATGGATGCCAATGGGTCAATATTTCCTCTTGCTTTCGCAATTGCCGCTAACGAGAGCAACGGCACATGGGGGATCTTTTTGACCCATTTGAAAACTCATGTTATTAAGGATCGTACCGGCATATGCGTGCTGTTTGATCGTCATAAAGGCATATTGCACAATATGGATAATTTACCGGGGTGGCAGCCTCCCTTTGTTTACCATCGCTATTGTTTAAGGCACTTGAAGGCAAATTTGCAATCAACGTTTCACAATGGCACTCTAAACAAATTGATGTGGGGGGCTGCGATGGAGCATCAACAACGAAAATGGGCTGCAAAAATGGATCTGATCAGGTTAGTGAGTGAACCCGCATACGTTTGGTTGATGAAGCTCGATGTTGAAAAATGGACGCTTCATGCTGATGGAGGAAAAAGATGGGGCATGCTCACAACAAACAGCTCAGAGTCTTTCAACGGCTTGCTGAAATCTGCTCGAGGACTACCTGTCACCGCAATGGTGAGAATGACTTTCAAGCAGGTGGTGGAGCGATTTGTTGTTAGGACAAGGCAGGCCAGAGCGATATTAGCCGACGACGGGACATGGATGCCAAAGCCCTTCAAAACTATGGAGCATTATAGGAAAAAATGTGAGCGTCACCAAATGACCGAGTATGACCCAATTCAACATGTGTATGAAGTTAGGACGGGTTATTACAACGGTAAGGGTGGAAACGTGCATACCGTTTATGAGGCAACAAGAACATGCACTTGTGGTAAGTGGAAAACGTACCACATGCCGTGTTCTCATGCTGTCAAGTGCTTCGAGAGAATGAGAAAAACGGTAACAAATTATGTGGCGGGGGAATACAAGGTCCACAGTTACCTTAGAGCATATTCCGGCAAATTCCACCCACTTGGTAATGAAGCTTATTGGCCAAACGAGCCGTTTTCGATGGTTGCTAACAAGGATTACATTAGAAAATTGGGCATTAACTCACGGAGTCGTAGACCCAATCAAATGGATGTTAGTGAAAGAACTTACTCTCGCAAGTGCTCTATATGTAAGCAATATGGCCATGACAAGCGTTCATGTGGGCAACAAGGCCGTGGTAGTACAAGCACGTCTCGAAGTAATAGATCCTCTAGAACTTGAAGATTGTATTGTTATTGTAATTTATTATTGTATTGCTTTGAATTAGTATTGTAATTAAATGGAATGAATTATTTTTTAATTAGTATAGACCTCTCGTATTGGATGAATTATTATTAAATCAAATATTTAAATTTGTACATTCAAATATAATAAAACATTTAAATCAAAACCCTATAAATATTACAAGTTTCAAAACTTGCTTCGGGGCACTTTAGAACCCCTAAAACGACGATCCAAATGTTTAGGTGGACTTGATGTAATGAGCCGACATTATTGTACGCAAAAAAAGATATTAAGTTTTATATAAAATATTGATATTTTGGGATTTTAAAATATGACTAATCTTTGCCCAAAGTATGAAAAAAAATGTGATTGGAAAGGTAACGCAAAAAAAAAAAAAAAAAAAAAAAAAAGCCGCACCATTAACGCACAAAATTCGTGCGTGAATACTACTTATGTTCTTTTTTTTTTTTGTACTAGTTTGGTTCAACTTTTTATTTTTTGTACTACTTAAGTCGCGGACTCAAAGACCTCACCACGCTTATCCTATTCATTACCTTAATCCTAATCTCTTCTAGCATGGTTATGATGGTCTTGTGTCTTGCAGGCAAGATCCAAACATTAAAGCTCTCAGCCATATTATTGTCAATGATGTCACACTTAGTTTCAGTATTAAAGTATACCTTAAAAAAAGTTTGTTCCTTGTAGTAGAGTAAATCCTCAACAATCTTCTCACCACCAAGCAGCTCTAATTTGTCCAAATTTCTCCTCAAATATGCCTCAAATGTGCTTCTAGCACGTTTCCAAAAAATCAGCCTCCTTTCAAGGCCTCCCCAATCTTTTGACCAGTTTGCAAGGATGTGTCTAGCACATTGCCTTTGCTCCACTTCTAGTAGGAGCTCTTTTATAGTGGCAAGAAGCCCCCGAAAAGGAACAGTATAAAATCAGCAAAGTGTAACAACATAAACAATGTAAAATCAACATTTTAGTACCTTCTGCATATCTGAAATGACTGTGTAACCAGTCCCATCGCCTAAGTTCAAGTCTTCAATCAATATTTTTAAAAACCAAGTCCATGTGGTTTTGTTCTCACACTCCACAACAGCCCAAGAAATTGGCAACATATGGTTGTTGCCATCCTTAGCCACAGCAACTAGCAGTTGACCCTTGCTACAAACTTTTAAGAAACAGCCATCTAACCCAATGCATCTTCTACAACCACTCAAAAATGACCTTTTCAAGGCATCAAAACAGATGTAGAAACCTAAGAAGCAAGGCCTACCATCTTCAGCAAATTCTGTAGTAGACACTTTCACCACACAAGTACTTCCTGGATTTGTTCTCAACACTTCATCTCTGTAATCAAGTATTCTTCCAAACTCTTTTTCGTGATCACCCATGATCTCTAGTAAAACCTTAGATCTAGCTCTCCTAACAGTGGACCTGCCAACATGTACACCGAGTTCCTTCCTAATTGCCTCTTGGAGTTTGCAAATTCTGATGTTTGGTTGTTCAGTAATTCTATATTTGTAGTGGGTGGCTAGGTGCTTAGAATTGCACATATAGTTCCTTGTGGTCTGAACACATCTATGTTTAGGATAGTATGTTTTGATTTGAAAATTCTTGGTTGAATTGTCTATTTTAGCATAAATTAACCAAGGACAACCATCCCTACATGTGACCCTCACCCTTGAAGGCTCATTGACAAACTTATCTAACTGAATATGCTTCTGAAGTGAATATCTAGTCACAGCATCTCTAAACTCATTAACACTCTGAAAAATCATACCAAGCTTCCATACTACCTTCTTACATGTAGGGTCAAACCTTATGTATTTACTTTCCCTTCTAGGTTTCAAGGTTACCCCCTCCTCAGCATCATCCTCATCAGATGTACAACTATATGCATTAGAACTAAAGTAAAAGGGTTCATCACCACCTACTCTTCCTTCCAAACCTCTTTCATTAGGTTCTGTTTCATCAAATCCTATGTCTTGTTCAACTTCACCTAAAGGTACATCATCAATGTTAGGTTTCCCCTTTTTCTCTCTTCTAGTCCTTCTCTTATAAGCCCTCATTTCAGCCCTAAATGTTCTAACTTCCTCATGTACATCAGATCCATCATCACCATCTGGACCATCAAATACTGCCACATGGTCTAATTCTACATCACATTCAACATCTGATTCAACATCAGAATCTGTTGATTGAGAGTCAACATGGTCACTACTTACTTGCTTTGCATTTTCACCATCTTCAGGTTCAGTTTGTTTGGGTGAATTTTCAGCAGCTTCTGTTTGTGGGGTTGAAGAATTAGTGGGAAATTGAGAGGGTAAAGTAGTAGTTGCTGCAGTTTCAAGTGGTGTATTTTCAATGGCTGGGTTCTCATTAGGGTTGCTTTGACAAACATTTGGTTCACATTGGATACTCTCACCAACTTTATTAAAAGCATCACTTTTTGTTTGGTTGTTGGGAACAATATATTCCAAAGGCAATGGGGGCACATCTGGTTCATCTACCATGTGACAGACATAAATTTCCACAATGTCCCCATCTTTCAAACTTAGGGAAAGGTCCAAAATATCCTTGTCAGTAAGTACATCTACAAGAATGTCACTATTATGGGGCTTCACCTTAAAACCACAACTTGGACTATATCCTAATTCCTTTATGTAGTCCCTAAGCTCAAAATATGACAACGTATCAACATCAACATCTAAGAATTTTGTACAATTACCACCCTCATATCTTGGCACACCACTACTTAAATCAAATACCCCACCATAAAACCATCTCAACGTAACATAAATAAAATCAGCCATACCTGAAAGTTATAAAGCAACAATACTCTAAACCCTTAAATTACAAATCAACAAAACTTCTCACCAACAAGCAACATCAAAGGGAAACATATGTTTTTTAACAAAATCAGCAGCAAAAGTTACTCTTTCATTTACCTCATTCTACTAAAAAAATCCTACATTAACAAACACCCGATTCAAAACCCTAGAATGCAAGCAAATAATTAAATGTGTCAAAACCCTAAAAATGACCCTAAATTAACAAACACTCGATTAAAAACCCTAGAGTGCAAGCAAATAATTAAATGTGTCAAAACCCTACATTTACCTCACGAATGATAGCCTTCTTCAGCAAAACAAACTTCACCAAACTTGAGAATGCAAAAACGACCCTAGAAATCACTAAGTATTACGCGAATTAATGTATGTGGTGGAAGATCGGTTGAAAATTATCAAGGTAAACAGTGCAAAATCTGTGAAAATCGATGAGAGAGAGAGAGGGGAGTTTTAAAATCTGTGCCTTTTAATTTTGTTTACGTTTTAAGGGTGAAATGAAAAGGGAGTTAAAAAAATAATGCTGAATTGGAAAATTAAAAGGCGCGTGTACAACACGTACGATAAAAATTGGGGGTCACTAAAAATCAGCGATAAAAGGTCACTAAAATATCGAAAAATTAAGACTGGGGGGTAATAGGTCGCCCACAAAGGTTGGGTGCGTCATAATTAATCCGGCTATATGTTGGGGGGTTGTTTAATGTATTTTCTCTTCTTCGATAAAACCAATTACCTACTTTGAAGTCTGTCTTTTGGATTATGGTATGTTTTGATATGTGAGTCTTATTTTTCGTTTTTTTTTTTTTTGATTTCTTTTCTATTTCAATAAGCTTCTTTGTTGATCTCTTTCAGAACAGGGGTTTAACCTTTGAACTAAACAAGTTTCAGTTGGAATGCGTTTTTCATACTTGACTATCATGATTCATGAGCAGCGAGAACCGAGAAGAGGCTAATTAATCCAGTCTAGTCAGCTCAGTTGTTTCTCATTCATAGAATCACATAAAAGCACACGAATTGAGATATTTAAAAGAAAAATTACCCAAATCTAAAAAAATGGAGGGTTGGTTGGGAATTACAATGGGTTTGGTAGAAAATCTCTTTCTACATTTGCTTGGCCGAAAATGTTCCAGTAATTTTCTCTATTGACGAGCTTAAGATAATCTTTTGATTATCTATTTTTTGTTGATTTTAAGTTAAAAGGTAATCTTGATTATGTTAACGACGTTGTAAAGCCAATGAACTCCTGTATATTTTTTTATATTTTTTTTTAAAAAGGTCCTAAAATTGTTACTGAATTGTTTTTACCTCTATATTTAAACTAGAACCAATTTAAAATAATTTAAAGAAGCATGTACAGATGTATATATTATGACATGTAATTTGTATTCGACTATGCATTTATTAGTGCTCAAATTTACAACTTAAGTATATGCTAATTTTTTTATCTTTTAGGTATATCTATCCTAATAGAATTGATTTTCGGTTACTTAAGTTTGAAAAAAGGAGGACGGTCAAGCCTGATATTAGGGCAAGTGGTGTATGAGAACAAACAACTTGACACTATTAGAGAATCTTGGTTGGACTCTATTTGTACTAATTTTGAAATTTCTTATTAATTGATATTCGTTAATAATTAGATCTGCAGATTAAATATTACATATAAGGAATGATTATATATGACAAAAAATATTCATGATTTCATTCAAATTGAGTAAATTATGAAATCATTACAAGCTAATCGGTAAATAGAGTTGGAAAGTGAATAATTAGTTAGCAATCAATAGATATAATTCGGAAAATAATATTGCAGCCGAGAGCCCTTTCAAAATTAAAAAACCCTATGAGTATTCTCTTTTTGAAGTAGTTAGCCATATATTTCTGTGAAAAAATGGTTAAAAAGTTATCTCCTTTTTCGGCTTTTCTCTATTTATATTTTTTTTATTTCGCATTCTCTCTTATTAATCTACTATATCTTATTTAAATAAATAATTAAAAACATTCACTATTAGAAAAAAACAACCGATGCCTTATATGAGTCCAGAAAATTTCCCGAAATTTGTGGAGATAATTAAGTAATCAGTTACATATTATCAAATCATAAAATTAAGAGTGATTTAAGAAGAACTTCATTAAGAAAGATTTGAGTGGAAGTTACAAAAATGATGAAGCAGACACATAAATAAGGTATGAAATAATAGAATATCAATCAATAATGATACATAATTATGGTATATTTATTTTTGTGCAAATTATTAAGCGAAAAAAGGGTGATAGATTTCTGGAATCGTTCTATTTATGCCATCAACCAACTCTCCAAACATCTTCCTTGCTTTTGCTTTTCATTGCCTATGTGTAGTTTCTTGATTTTATGTTGTTTTGCATAATTATGATATAAAGGTGATTAACTTTCTTGATCTTTTTCTTTTTTATCCTTTCAAGTTTCAACACCAAGTTTTGGTAGAGTAGGAAATCAAGCATATTGATGAGAAGTTTTCTCAAGGACATTACTAATTCAAAATAAGTGTTAATGGAGGTTGAACGCTGAATTCACAACGTATGTTTGGAACAAGAAAATTATTTGTCGCGAATGATTTGAATTATTCATAGTGTTGGTGAATGTTTGATTTGGATACAAAAGTTTATACTTTCTCTGTCCCAATTTATGTATATTTTTCGCTTCTCAAGATTCAAACTGCATGAATTTTGATTATCATTTTGAGATGTATTTTTTTACCAAATTAATATGATAAAAGTTATAAGTTATTTTTCATGTAGTTTTCAAATTAAATATTAATTTTAAAATATTGAGATAATCTAATCCAATTTAGCTTCAAAGTTTAATCAAATGGATTCTTGAAAAGTGAAGAGTATCTCATAAATCACATTTTAATATAATTAATATTCTTTAATTTTATCCGCGCATCGCGATGATACGAATAACGGTTTACCTTAATAGAAAAATAACTTAGTACTAGCTAGTACGTACTAGGCACTACTCCCCTAAGTGAAAGTGAACTGTATAGACGTACTCCAACGCATGCTTCAACTTGCTGATTTTTCTACTTGAACCCACGAGTTTCTGTCTCCGTGCGACACTTTTTATATACTTTAAAACAGTCAACTAAAAAAGGCAGTTAATTTGTGGATAATTTATGCAAAGCGAATCCAGATTTTGATTTAATGAGTTCATTTAGGATTTTATCATTG
The DNA here is from genome assembly GCF_019175385.1 of Lycium barbarum. Classification (NCBI taxonomy): domain Eukaryota; kingdom Viridiplantae; phylum Streptophyta; class Magnoliopsida; order Solanales; family Solanaceae; genus Lycium; species Lycium barbarum. The sequence goes on along the minus strand of NC_083348.1, from coordinate 62,607,981 downwards.
AACCCCTTAAACTTATAAATTATGAATTTAGATTTATTTTCTTAAAAATTATTAAGTATACACTTTCATATAATAGCTGTATCCTTCAGAAATATGAGGTTTAGCTGAGCCCGTTATTTACATGCTCCATCAGCCACTGATGTCTTCAATGATAAACTAACTTAACTGCCACAAACATTTTAAATTCTGATAAAAAGTGTGGTCCAAATACCAGCCTCACCTTGTACCTTCTTTATAGAAATACTCCCTCCGGATAAAAAATAGTGTCTACTTAGCCAGTTGTACACTCCTTAAGAAAATATTAATTTCTAGACAAAAACAGGTAATTTGATTAAACTACCCCTAATTAAATAGTTATTGGGATTTGATCACATAACACTTAATAGGGGCAAATTTGAAAAGAAAAGGTTATTTCTTTTTTGATTTGATAAGTGGACACTCTTTTGACAACCCCCTCCTCCCCCCCCCCCCCCCAACAAATTAAAAAAAAAAAAAGACGAAGTATGTAGACACTATTTTTAATCCGGAGGGAGTATATTACAATACTTCACCTACTTTTTGTCCGGGCATTTCATTTTAAATTTCCTTCTTCCCGTTAAGGAAATGTCGTCAAGTTCATTCTTTTAATCAAAGAACAAAAAAAGGATTCATGTAAACAAAAAAATATTCCCGCACATCTTTTTCTGAAAAGTACTAAAATGAATTTAGAAATTTAAGTAATTATTATTCCACCTACTGTGTGAATCTGTTTAAACATGTATGACATTCATATAACTATAAAATCACGTAATTAAATGAGAAATTTAAAGTTAATTAATGTCAAAAGATGTCATAATTACTCGTGAAAAATATATAAGGTATCTATATGCATGTGTGGGTTTATATAATATGTATATATTCTGAAAATTGTTTCCGTATGCAACTAATTAGTCACCCTAAGATATACAATTGACCTTCAAAGAAATATGTGTGTTTTTTCCTTTCTTTCTAAAAGGAGAATATTATTAGTGGCTACCCAAAAATTTTGGTCCACTAGAATTTTTTTAAAAAAAAAAAGAAAAAAGAAAAAGCACTCCTTGTTGTGAACTTGAAGTTCCCACATCGCTCGCACACGGGATTGTGTGCGTGCTTATAAGCTGGGCCTGAAGCCTTTACTTACATACGCGTTTTAAAGCCGTGAGGTGCGCCAAAGCGGACAATATGTACAAGCAGTTTATAACACGTTATCAGCACGATGCTCGCGATGAGGGGGTGTGTTGTGAACTTGAAGTTCCCACATCGCTCGCACACGGGATTGTGTGCGTGCTTATAAGCTGGGCCTGAAGCCTTTACTTGTATACGCGTTTTAAAGCCGTGAGGTGCGCCAAAGCGGACAATATGTACAAGCAGTTTATAACACGATATGTACAAGCAGTTTATAACACTCCTTAGATTCTCTGAAAAATTATAGCCCAAGCCGCCCATATGAGTGTATATTTAACCAGCCTTTGGCCCGCTCTCTCCCACAACAAAAAGAACGTCTAGGTACGTTAATTTTCAATCCAAGTGCATTTTTATTAAGTACGTAGGAATACTTTTTAACTATATATAAGAGTAAGTTCGCTCACTTTTTCGTAGTCAGTCACTATAAAAATTAAAAAAAAAATAAGGTGGGCCTCAATCTTCTTTAATAGTAGAAAAATTGTAAATAAAAATAATAATAATGATAATAATAAGGTAGGACCTAATCTTCCATAATAGTAGGAATGAAAAAAAACAAATTTAAGGTGAGGCTCACTCTTCTATAATAATAGAGATTAAAAAAAATTAAGGTGAGGTCCGCGTGGAGAATCAGGAGACAATTGCAAAAAAAAAACAAAAATAAAGGTGGGATTCACGTGAAGAAGTAGGAGACAATTGCTAGGAAAAAAAATTAAGGTGGATCCACGTGAAGAAGTAGGAGACAATTGCAACAGAAAAAAAAATAGGATATATAAATAATGATAATAAGTTCAGAAAATGGTAAAGGTACGCTTAGAAAAACAGTAAAGAAGAGAAGTTCGGAAAAAAAGAAATAACGATTTAAATTGGACACAAAAAAGTCATAAAACCAAAAGATTTAAAACTTATACCTTTGGGTATAAGTTTAGACACATACGTCTCACACCAATAATGAGAAATAACATCAAGAAGACGAAATATAAACGGTCTTCTATAATAGTAAATTTAAAAAAAAAATAAGGTGGGACCCACTCTTCTATAATAGTAGAAACTTAAAAAAAAATTAAGTTGAGGCCCATTTTTCTATAATAGTACAAATAAAATAAAAACAAATTTAAGGTGAGGCTCACTCTTTCATAATAGTAGAGATAAAAAAAAATTAAGGTGGATCCAAGCGAAGAATTATGAGATAATTGCAAAAAAAAAAAAGGTGGGGTCCACGTGAAGAAGGAAAAAAAATAAGATATATAAATAATGATAATAAGTTCAGAAAATGGTAAAGGTACGCTTAGAGAAAATTTAAAGAACAGAAATTCAGGAAAAAAAAATAACGATTTCAATTGAACACAAAAACCGTTAAAGAAGTCATAAAACCACAAAAAATAAAACTTATACATTTGGGTATAAGTTTAGACACATACGTCTCACACAAATAATGAGGAATAACATCGAGAAGACGAAATATAAACGATCAAGAAACGTATACACATATTTTCTTAAAATGATGAAGTTTGTCTATACTTAAAAATTTAAGACTACAGCAGATGCTGACACATGAAAGCGTTTTTTCAGTATTGTTGAGTAGAAAGAGATGATGGCATGAAACTCGGTAGGAAAAGGTAAATTTCAAATCTTTCAATGGAGAACCAAATCAGGAAAGTCATATATAAGAGAAGCGGACTAAGTAAGATAATTTATTGATATTTTCAATTAATTGAATTATAATATTTTCTGTAATAAAAATTCCATAATTATATTACTAAAAGGTACTCTCTCTATCCTAATTTATGTGACGTAATTTGACTAGGCACGAAGTTTAAAAAAGAAAAGAAAGGTCTTTGAAACTTGTGGTTTAAAAGAAGTCATAGATATTTGTGTGAATTTAAATCATTTCATTAAAGGTAAAAGGAAAAACTTCAAGTTAAATGATTTCTAAACATAAAAATATATCATTTTTTTAGACAGTCTAAAAAATGTGGTATTATTTTTTACCTCCAATTCATGTTGAAAAAAAAAACATGGACCCGAAAAAAAAGAACATGGACCCTATATTTTAAAAACTCAAGCAATATAAAAAAAAAACGTGGAGCCCATATTAAAAAATAAGCAATATCAAAAACAAAATGTGGATCCCATATTAAAAAATCAAGCAATATCCATGTAATTGTCAAAGTATCCTCCATTAAGTCAATAATGGTGGATTCAATCAGTTGAATTTCTATACCACGTGCTGCATTTGCAGCATTTTTGAATGACTGTCCAAAAAAAAGTTGCCCCTTTTGTTGGTAAATCAAAGTGTTCACTTTCTCTTATTGCGTTGTTTTTCTAACGGTCTTATTGGATATTCCAAATTTATAGATAACATGTGTTACATCTTCTGATGTCAGCTTAATACAAAACTCCTTCCTTCTCCAAACAAAAATTGATGGAGGTGATTTCATCGTCCACCCCCAACTCATGTAAAAAAAAAAAAAAAAAAAAAAAAGGTGGGGATCCACATGTGTGTTGTGGGTCCTACCAAAACTTTCTCCACATTTTTTAGGCTCATTGTCACTTATGCCCTTATTTTGTGTTGCTATTTAATTTTTGTCCCTAAAAAAATAAAAATAAAAATTGTGGGGTATAAATTTATATTTCTGCATGAAAATATCTCACAAGTTATGTTCCGCACCATTAAAAACTTATGGCCACTAGACATAAAATTTAGGAAAAATAACACCCTACGTCTATTGGGAAAAAATATTTACCTGAAATGACTCATATTTTTAATATTACCCAAAATAACCCTTTTATACATTATTATACACTTTTATATAAGATCGACACATTATTTACAGTAAGTGTATAAGGTTGTATATCGTTTGTGTAAAACACTATTATAAAAAAAGTTGGCTATACGAATGTAAATTAAAAATATAACTACGTGGATATAATATTTTATGCTGGATTGTATATTATTGAAATTATTCCTAAAATTAATTGCTAAAGGCAAAAATTAGACACCAGCCCATTTGAAGGACTATTCGTGCGATTTCTTTAGTTTTTTTTTATTTTTTAATTTGTAATAGATAAATTTTCTTTTTTAAACCTAAACTATATAAAAGCATGAGTTGAAGAAGTGGATCGTCGACCAAGGGCAACCAAGGGCAATTTGGTCAAAGCACTTGCCATTGAATAATTCCATTAGTTAAAAGTAGAATCTTACTGTAGCTTAGTATTAAATATATTCGTACTTTCCCTATTTTTCCCCTGCTCATAAAAATTGCATCACAACAGATGATTCATTTCAAGTGGCAGGTATTAATTATGTTTTTGGCCACGTGTCACTTTTACACTCCTTTTACTTTTTACTATTTTATCATACTCACATAATTCCACTTTATAGACAAATAACATTTGTGTATATGTATTAATGTTCATCTATATATATGCATCGACAGTGCAAATTTAGGTATGTTTATTAGCAATATAAAATATATACTATCACTACTCAATACATAAATCTTTACAATTGTGCACAACTACATACACATAGATACATTATATAATCCAAAATGTTGCGCACGGGCATACGCCATCTAGTATATTTGAAAAAGGTAGGCACATTACTTGAGTCCTTGGCCACCAATGTTGTTGGAGCAGGGTAGGCCCAAGGCCAAAGCCACTAAGGCAATGGCTTTTTGGGGCCCTTTTTTTATATTAAGTTTTATGCTAATTTGTTTTAAAAAATTATTGTGACTTATGGTACTTTTATATAGCTTCTATATATGTAAATTGTTTTTCAAAAAATTAAAGATTGTATGTCTGAATTCACGATAAACTAAAGAAGTTGGACTATTGAAATTCAAATTGTGTCACATAAATTGAGACAAATGGAGTGCACAATATTTATAAAAGAAAAAAGGAGAAGAATTTTTTTTAGTCGCGTGATTGATTAGCTATATTGTGATTTGAATTTTTTTGAGCAACTTTGCATTGTGCTTGACAATTATAAAACAATAATTAATGACTTTGCATATTAAAAAAACTAGAAAAGTAGACTTTAAATAAAAATATATATGTCGATCTTTCTCTTTAAAAATAAAATAAAATTAGGGTCTCTCTCTAAAATTTGACTTTAGGCCCCTAATATTATTGATACGGCCACGTTGGAGTCACCATTGCATTTTCTAGATAATCCTTTTTGTCGTTAATGTTTCTTTACTGTTTAAAGAGTACCACTAATTAATTGTCTCTTTTCCAGCAAATGATGAGTGTCTTTTTCTTTCTATATTATTCCTTTCTGTGTATCAAGAGCTCAAGGGCTTCACATGGAGAAGAGCGAAACAACCCCTAAACAAGATCTTTCCGAGGTGATTGGATCAGAATTAATATAGTCACTCTTCATTATAAAAATTAAAACTTTGTGTTGCCTTTTCAAAAAGCTCAAGGGCTACCTCTTAATTATATTGAGTCGTAAAGAAACTAAAATTATTATAAATTGGTTAGACAGTACCCTTAAAAAGTGCTAGCACAATGTTAATTTTGTATTGGACCTTGTCCTGCTAAGGTTTCTTTCTTTAAAAAAATAATGTTGCATGTCGTATAGAGGAACTTGACTTGACTTTACAGCCAGAAGTATTTAGAGAATTAGAGTGACCTTTGCGGCTTCCAACTTCCAACTTAAAAGCAAGATCAATGCGCACAAATAGGGGAGATTCCCTTTGCAATTTATGGCAAAATATATTTCCTTTTTTAAAGAGTCAAAAAGTAGTCTCCATGGCTTAAGGAGCTAAGAGGTTACTTGACGTACAAATTTCAAATTATTGTCTCAAGCAATAGATAGTGGACCCTAGTTAGCCTAGGATCGGTCAGTTACACTTTGATTCCAATGTGATATGTTTAAATATACGTCAATGGAGTTGGTGAAAGATTTCTTTGATTTATAACGGGGAGTGTGATATAATGGATAAGATTTTTTCACCTTTAATCAGAGGTCTCGAAATTGAGCTCTGGATATGAAAATAAATTTGTTCGGGAGAGATTAAATTTTAAATGACCCTTACGCCGCATGAATCCGAATTGATCGAGACTCCAATATAAGTATTGGACACCGAATGAAAAATCAAAAGAAAAAAAAAACTTTAGGTTTGCTGCCTTCGTTTGGATTACAAAGCTAATGTTAGGCAACCTGTTTAATTTGTACTCATATTTACTCCATTTTTTCTTTTTGAGGGATAATTTCAAAGATCCCTTTAGATTTAGCCTCCTAACATTAACTTTTTTCTTTTTTAATTTTACGGTTTAATATATCACACTTGTCTCCCTTATTTTAATTTTTCTTATAACTTAACCTATTTATTTTAATATAATAAATTATGTTTGGACTAATTTTGCCCAACCAACCTAAAAAGCCAAGGCAAATAACCTTCGCCGGCAGACACTTGTCCCCTACACAGCCGCCACCTTCCTCTCACCACCTCCACAACCTCTCGCTTATCTAATTTGGTTTAAGATAGGTGATTTAACAAAATAAAAAAATTAAGAAGGTATTAATTCTTTATCCAAAATTATCCTTATAACAGTTAAACCTTTCTATAACATCATTGGGTCGAAATGTTTTAGCTGTTATAGAAAATTGTTGTTATACACCTATAAAACATTTAGCATCTAAGTAATAATTGACTGTTATATGCATAAAATCTAATTTTTTATATTTTTAATATTATAATAATAACAAAATTACTTAAATTTTAAATCTAAAAAATATATGCATACTTCACTACCTAAAACTAAAGAAAGCTAATACAATTTCAATAAATTCATAACTGAATATATAAAGTTTTAAGCTCTAAGATAGACATTTTAAATCTAATTGAAAATTAATATTTTTTCAAGATTAATGGAAGAAATTTATAAGTGTAGTTTGTTTCGTAGATTCCGTTTTAAAAAAGATTATAAGAACCAAATATTTATCTCTTTGCTTGCTCTAAAGGATAGGATTCATATTCATTATTCACATTGTTCCCCTTTTATAAAAAATTATTTATAAATAAAAATAGCAGACAATGATATTTTCAGATTACAAATATGTATTCATATGTAATATTTTCCATAAATAAAATATCAAATTAAATATTTGACCAAAATTTCTACACTTATTATTGGTAATCATAGATAGTCTATTTTTTTTTTTGTTTTAATAAAGATGGTTAATATTACCAAAAAACAAAAAGATAACTGTTGTATGGGGGGTAATTTTATAAGGAGCGTACTGTTATAAAGTTGGTTGTTGCTGTTAAAGATAAATGTTGTTACAGAGAAGTAAAATATAACATAAAAAATCGATGCCGAAAAAATTTAGCTGTTATAGAGATATGTTGTTATATGCGGACGCTGTTACAGAGAAGTCTCACCATATAAATGATTAAACAAATTTCTAAGAAATCTTTGCTATTTCGTTTGTGTAAATTTGAGAAAGAGATAAATTACAGGTAAAGATAATCAATGCCATTCTTGATTAAAATTCCAAAATAGCTTTCTTAATAAGTGTGCCAAAGACTAAAAAAAATCAAATGCTAAAAAAAAAAGCGAGAGAGTGATTAGGGCTGCATATCGGTCGGTTTCGGTTCGGGTTTCAAAATTATCGGTTTAACTTATTGGTTATCGGTTTGTAAATATATTAAACCGTTAAAATATCGGTTAATGGGTTATCGGTTTTTGTATGTTATCGGTTCGGTTATCGGTTTAACCGTTAAGATTTCACACAACAAAAAAATGGCTTGACCACAATATGAACGGTGACTGGTTAAAATTGAGGTAATTGGCAGGTTTATCCCGCTTAATCATGATTTATAATTGACAATGGGTTTCAACCCACAAAAAGATCAAGAAATGGATGTAGTTCCATATATGACTTTTCTTCATTTGAAAACTAATACTGTTAAAAGAAGGTTATTTTGCCACCATCTTTCAAAAGGTTATATTAAAATCACTCCTAACCCATAAACAGAACATAAACAAGCAACAGTTGAGTTTAAATCTTAACATACATCATATGCAAACACAACCTGAGACTTCTATATATACAGAACATAAACAAGGCAGCAGAGCATCTTAAGTGTATAACCAACAAAACACAATACTATGTTTCAGCCTTAATACTATCAAGAAGGCAGGTTGTTAATCATCTTTACATTTCTCCATCATTCTACGGTCTGTATCTTTACAGGGGTTAGTAAACTACCTATGAACGCCAACCCTACTGACAGGACCATAATTAAGCTATAGATTAGAACTTAGAAAATAACCCATAGAACAGCTTCTAGTGGGCACTGGGCAGCAGCGACAAAGGCAAAACAGTGCACAACAACTTAGTTAAAGGGTAGAAGTGTAATTAATTAAATTGTTATCGGGTTATCGGGTAACCCGTTAACAAAAATGGTCAACCCGCGACCCGACCCAATAAGCCAATAACTCAAAAACACCACCCGGAACCCGAACCGGTAATCCATTAACCCGAACCATTAACCCAATAACCCAATAATCGGTTCGGGTTATTGATTTAACCGTTAACATGCACAACCCTAAGAGTGACAAGTAGTTCTTCAATTTTTGTATTTATTCCATTAACATTGATATCTTCAAAAACTTTGTTCTTGCTTTCATCCATACCTTCAGCTGGCCATCGTTCTCTGACAAATTCTAAAGCTTTTGAATAAGTTATGCGCTAATATTGTCTCCTTCCCTTCCCTTTTTGGAACAAGGAGTGGTACGTCAAAATTATAGGTGAGGAGATATATTGTATTCCAGTTGTTTTTTTTCACTTATATATCCAGTATATTGAAGTAATTTTTTTTTACTTGTCTACTTTAACCTATAGAGAGAAATAATTTTTCCCAATTTTAACCTTATCTTTAAGTGACTACTTCCCAGACTAATTGGAGTACTAGCATTCAAATTTAGATTTTTAAAATATCATTAATAAATATAATTTAATAAAATAAACACTTAATTGGTATTTTTCTTTAAGAGGAAATGCAAAATGCAAATAGAACAATAGTAAAAGGGAATGGAGGGAGTTGCTAGATTCAAAATAAAATAAGGCTTAATGTACTTCAAGACCCTCTGAACTAGATACCTTTTCTTCGATGTAGACCTGAACTATTATTGATCCTAATTATCAACGTGATATTTTGATGCCTTTCGCCCTTCCTAATTGATTGGTGCAAGGAAACATAGTAGCTTGGTACTCCCATTCCTTGACAAGTTTTTAGTGACATTCAAGGTTTTCTCAACTCAAACATGGATTAGAATGATATGCACCAATTAATGTTTGAAGGTTAACGTTTTGGTTCAACCTCACCTCAGAGAACAAATTTTAAGAGATGTCTCATTGTACGTCAGACAAAATTAAATAACTAAATGTCTCTCTCTGCAATACAAATAATTAATCTTTTAAATGATGTGGCGCTCAAATTTTGGTATCGCAGTAGCTAGAATCCAAATTGTGATCCAATGGATAAGAAAAGGAACTTCAAAAAGAAGGAAAACAGGGATGACAAATATGTTACTCTAATTAAAATGAAAGTTGAAACGAAATTTACAACATTGAGTCCTACAGATTAACCTAACCGAACTGATGAAGTACTACATAAATACATGCATGAAAAAATAGAAAATGACACAAAGAGCATTACAAACGAGTGATCATCATCACTAAAATAGTTACATTGGCCTAAGTCAATCGTGTTTGGAGTGACCAATGCCTGGACTATGACCTGGGGTGGAAGGATGAAAAGAATCTACTGATTCTTCCGTCAATCTAAATCCACGTCTCCCAGCCATCTTCTTAGGCCTTGCAGTGATCTTCTCTTCAATCTTTGCTCCTAAGGTTACTTTTAAGTTGTTAATAAGATTCACATTTTGTGTTGACGCTAGGTTTCTTCCTTCGCTGAAAAAGACAAGGTTTGAGAAGATTAATAACATGAAGAGTGAACCATAAGTTTGAAAGTTGGCCATAGGGGAAAATAACTATGTAGAGTAAGCAAAAGCTAGTTAGAAGCGTTTAGAGCTATGCTTAGTTGTGTGCGTTTGCCAAGGGTTTTAGGTGGGTATTTATGGAGTTAAAAAGCTGAAGAAGGCATGCACGTGAGTGAAGTTCATTCCCCAACATCGAGGAAGATTCCCTTAGGAAATGTATTTACTAATATAACATTGTGCATCGAATTCGTACTACAAAAAAAGAAGTTGGTGGTGGACAGAAAGGCTTTCATGTTAGAACCTCGCAAGAATGTCGTCATTTAGTTATTAGTGGTCGTTTGGTGCATGGCCAAAATTATCTCCGGATTATTATTCCGGGATTAATTTGTCTCATATTTTGGGACTATTTTATACCATCTCCTAAATGGTATAAAATAGTCCCAGGATAAGTGGTATAAGAATGTATATCCCAGCTTATACTATGAGATGCATTTTATACTTTGTTTGGTACAAGGTATAAATTTATCTCTATCAAACATGGTATAAATTTATCTCAGGATAAATTTATACCTTCTACCAAACATGATATAAAAAATTAGTGTTGAAATATCCCAGCTTATATCATGCACCAAACAATCCCTTAGAGTTTTCCAACTGCGCTGCTTCATGCCTTCATCAACGTTACATGCATGCAATTGTGTTGGCCTTCCTGTCTCATACTCTCAGTGCATGGCCAAAATTATGCCGAGATTATAATCCCGGGACTAATTTATCCCATATCTTGAGACTATTTTATACCATCTAGGAGACGGTATAAAATAGTCTAAGGATAAATGGTATAAGAAGGTATATCCCAGCTTATACCATGGGATGCATTTTATACTTTGTTTGGTACAAGGTATAAATTTATACCAGGATAAATTTATACCTTCTACCAAACATGGTACAAAAAATTAGTGCTGGGATATCCTAGCTTATACCTTCTACCAAACGACCCCTCATTGTCTTCGTATTTTAGTATAACTCTTCAACATCACACAACGCATGTTTAAATCACGAAATTCAGAGGGTACTTTAGTATATTATACGCATAATTAGTCAGAGACGGATCAAGAATTTAAGATTTATATGTTCAACTTTTAAGATTTTACCATATACTGAACCCGTTGTATTCTAAAATTATTACAACTTTATAAATTTCTACACGTAAATTTATATAGTTTGGGTCAAAATCACTGCTTTTCTGCATTCGCCTCTGCTTAGTTCAAAATCACAAAATTAAAAGTATTCTTTACTGTCTTAATAATTAACTCCCACCCTAATAAAATTATAGGACACAAATTAATCGAAGGGAGTAGTAAATAATCGTTTGGTTTTCCGTTATGGCAAAGGATATATCATACAAGTATAGAAGTTCCACTGATAAATCTCTTTTATTAATTTTTGGCAATTGTCTCTGTCACTATTTTCCTGGAATTTGAAATTCCTAGTGATATAATTTTGTCACCTCTTCGCCATGTAAATTGTATAAATCCAATCTCATCTCCGCTTGACCCTCCATTCTTGTAAGTTACTTTAATGAAGTTGGATTACTACAAATTAACAGGAGCCAAGGATCAATTCATGCACATTCATTCGGTATCATGTTAACAAACTCCATGTTAAACTGACTAGTAAAATTCAAATATTTGACAGGCATTCATAGTTAACAATTGGAAGGAAGACACGCAAATGAATGCAAATATCAAAGAGACAGTCAAACAGGTTCAACTTCATTTTACTAGTTTCCCTTTTCCTATTTTACAAACCCATATCTCTTGAAATACGATAAAATTAATTATTGGGAGGAAAATTCTGGACAAGGAGAATAAATCCGGCATATACTCAGAATCACTTTTAGCCTCTGAAATTTAGACTTTTAATATATTAGTACTCCTCCTATATTTAGGGTACAGTTGCTTTGAAGTACTTTTAATTTTCACGTTCATGTGAAATTAGAACAAACACTGTGCTGTCAGGGTCAGAGCATTTGTTTGTTTCCTTTTCTCCTTTTTCTTAAACAATGAGCAATAACTAATTCAAAGAATAAATCTTCTTTTACTACAATTTAATATACTTGGCGACAGATTGGAGTGTCATGTGACTCATTTATATCACATAGTACCTAAATTGCTTTAAATCTACTCCTTCCATTTCATAATAATTGGTGTTTTTAGCTTATGCAGATCCCATAAAAAACTGCTGACTCCTAAGAAATTAGGAGTATTTTTACTAACCTACCCCTAATCGTTTTTACCTCTTTCTAAGTTATATCTTTCCTAGAAAAATTACCTAATGATTCTTGATTATGTAAATAAGGATAATTTTAGAAGAATAAGATCAAATTTTTCTTGAAATCCTAAAGCACCACATATATTGAAATAAAATAAAAAGCCTAAGATATCATTTAGTTAGAAACGGAGGGAGTGCTTCTCCACTACTAAAAAACTGCCCAAAATCGACGGCCAAAACCGATGGACTGCGTCTCAGTGAAAACCGACAGACTATGGGTCGTTGGTTTAGGTTGCGTCGCTGTTCTAGAATCGACGGAAAACCTACGGACTCCGTCGGTTATGTGAAAAAAAAGGTATAAAAAATGAAATATAGCAACGTAGAATCAAACCCTTGTATGTACCCTGAAATTGAACAACTCTACTGCTAGACCATTTATGTTCTTTGAGCAAACATTTCATTGTTTTAATTTATACTTTTAAACTGCATTTTCCGTTCCAAGAACCAACGGATGTATGTCGGTTTTTTTTTTTTGAAGAAAAAGATTTTAAAAAATTATCCCGAAAAACCAACGGCTTGTTTTCCTTCTGTTTTTCCTTCGATTTTTTCCATCGGTTTATACTCCTCCATCCATTTTTTTCTTTTCTAACTTGACAGCTGGCATGCCCCTTGAGAAGTAATTAATAAAGTGATAAGTTTACTATATTTACCCTTTGAATATAATTATAATAATTGTTAATGTCTTGGAAAATGCATTAGGAAATGATTATAGTTAATAATAAGAGTAAATTGGGAACTAAGGCCTCATTTGTTTGCACTTAATGGAGCTCTGAATCTAAATGGTTCAAACCTTAGGCCATTGAGTGCATTTGTTTACATTAAGATCTAAGCATTTATTTTGTCTGAATAAGTCTTAATCATTAAGATCTTGAACAATGTCTTAATATCACTAAAAGACATTTTTTTATGAATAATTTTTACCACCGGCTCCATCCCACCCCACCCCCCCAACTCCCACCACCCACCCCACCCCTATACCAACCCCCACCACCCACCCCCAACACTACCCCCTACTCACCACCCCACCCCTACAACCTACCGACCACCAGCCAACCCCCCACCACCGACCTAATTTACCCCAACCACCGCACCTATACCCACCCACCATCTACCTAACTTACCCCAACCACCTACGCCCACACCCACTACACCCCACCACCACCCCACCCCTAAAAACCCCACCTACCACCAGTACTACAAAACACCTCCACCATTACTAGCTAACATAAATGTTTCATATTTTTATCAACTAATATTTTTATTTTATAAAATTTGTATCTATTTTCTAATATTAATTCGTTACTATTTTGATTTAAATTTTATATTTATTATGTTTAAATAAATACATTATGCACATTCAGATGTTGAAAAACAAATTGTCTTAATCATTCAGTGTTCAGATCTAGAGACAACATCTTAATCCTTCAGATGTTCATTCAGATTCAGACATATTAACATTAATGAAAACAAATGAGGCCTAATCATAAATTTGTCTTGATTTTCCAAACTGGACAAGTAAAAGTGGACATCTATTTTAAGTATAGTGGACAAATAAGAAAAGATAGAGAGGTTATTAGATTTTTAGTAAAATAAACTGAATATTTAAGTAAATTAAATCAAATATAACTTCAATTAAACAATTAATTATTCTAAAAAAAACTATAGAGATGCAACATCCAACACCAACTCTGCCAAGTCCCAACTCTGACAGATTGAGCTGGTTAAATTGTACGAGCTATAGCTTTCTCTCAAAGTTCCCTCGAGAAAGGGGAATGAGTTTCTAGCATAGTTCTTTAGTACATTTCTTAATTTAGTATCGGAGAATCTAATAGCCTTTTCTCTAACACACATTGTTTGCTAGCTGATTGAAATAGAATAATGAAAACAAGTTGGTCGTGGCACAATTTAAAACAAAGAGTCGTACACACATGGCCAGTGGATTCTTCTGTCGGTCCTCTCCAATATTTTACTGTAAAATGAACGGCCTCACATTACGAGCTCCTTGGCCAAGAAAATCTTGGTGGTGTTGACACTTAAAAAGTCTGCTCAATGGGACAATGAACAATCTTATGATCTCTTTGCACATGCAAGGATCCAACTTTTATATCAGCCGCCATTTTGCGTTTTAGAGTGAACCACAACCACAATAGTAAAATGGGATAATCATTTATTACTTCCCGCCTCAAGTTATGCGAAAGTGTTCAACTGGATACTGAACTTATGAAAAAATGAAAGGTTTTTAAAACTTGTAATTTCAAATAAGTCATAAAAGTTTTGTAGCTATAAATCATTTCATCAAGGTATGGGTAAAGTCTGCGTACACTGTACTCTCCAGAGTATACTTGAGATGAAAGGAGTACTACCTTCCCTCCGTTTAATGATTCATTGTCAAAGAAATGGAACATAGCTAGCTCAATAAGTGAGGATTGCCCGAGATTATATAAGGTATCCAGATTCTCTCCGACCCGCCGATGTGGGACTTGACAGCCTTACCTTTGTTTTTAATGTTTCTCATCAAGAATGTCATTTGTATTTTGTACTAATCTTTTCTCCATATTGTTATTTTACTCTTAATGATATCCTTTTATACGAATGTCATGATATATTTAAGCCTGTAAAGTATAAACGCATCGCTTTTTTGAAAAATTGGTTTTACTTAATTTTAAATTGAGAGCTCTCCTAGTGCATAGGCACGGCATATTCTTGGAGGAATCTTAGCACATACAGCTATGCGACCGCAGAGATCCTTCAAGATTCCACTTTTATACCCTTTGTAGCTCATTATTTTAACTGCCTATAGTCAAACCTGCGATATTATATCTTTTAGTATATGAGTGCTTGTCTTGGCCCTTCTAAAGAAGGAATGCGGTGATTAGTGATAGAGACCCTTCCTTAATTTTGTCCATGCTCTTTTGATTAGTGACAGAGACCTTTCCTTAATTTAATTGGTGCTAAGGTGGTGGAAAAGGCAGGTTGAGTGAGCCCTAATTTCATACCGAGTTAATTAGTGTTGTTTTAAGTGGTATACTTCCTCTAAATCAAAACGTATTTTATATACTCCAATTATTAATATTTTTTAAAATTCACCCTTATTGCTTCAACTGGTGGAGTGTTCATCAGGTGACAAAAATAAGAGAGAGGTAAAGATTTTAGACAAATACTGATCTTATAGTATTTGTTATTTGATGTCTAGCAATAGGAGGTGTACAATAATCTTAAGAGATAAATAACTATAAGGACTGGATGCCGTCATTTTATCTTCTCTTTCACCTGATAAGATATTTCACCTATTGTTATATTCGTTTCCCTTGATTTTTTTACAGTATCCGTGACACAGTCTAATAACCTTTGTTTTTTTCTTTTTCTTTTTGATCTTTTGAGAAAGTAGAGTCTTAATCCTTTATTATTCTGAAGAATCAGGAAAATGTTCAATGGTTCGCATGTGCCTTTACGCTACTTAAGAAGTTCGTTTTTATTCTAAAAATGAACATCTTTATGTATATAGTAGCACTATTGTTTTTTATTCTAAATATAAATGAACTTCTTAATGTATATAGTACTGTTGTTTTTATTTTATTCTAAATATGAACATCTATATGTATATAGTACTATTTTTTTAAAAGATCTTATAAGTGTAAAGTGAATATAAGAGAACGACCAGCAAAGAGTCATGAAAAAAGTATATAGTTGATGGTTCGCATGTGCCCTTTAGATTGTTTAATCGCATGTTTTATTGCATAGACTAATGAAAAAAAGTGTTTATTTGGCTTTTCCAACTAGTGTGCTAATTCAAATTTGCCTCTTTACGTCTTTAGAACTTGGCTTGGCCAGCGAGATATTAACATGTTTTTAAAAACAGAGGTTGTCGTTATAGTTTGCCCTATTTGGTAAACCCCTTTGCTCAGCTGTAACTGTCCGGTCCACTTGCTATGTACTTTTGACTATGTATACTGTATGTATTAGTCATATTTTTGTAGGTTCATGTTCATATGAGAACTATCAAAATGGAAAAGTGCCACTTTTCCAAATGCTAGGTGATGGCTCCTTTCAATTGAAAGAACTTTAGGCCTATTTCTATCAAGCAGAACGATCATATATGATAAAAGCTTATCCCCGTTAATGTTTATATCAAATCAATGATACCATAATATGTAATATGACTTATGCCCCCAATTTCTAAAAATTAGCAAAATTATCCAAAGCAATTAATAAACATAACCGACGTGTAGACACTGCCCCTTCAACCCCACCTTGCACTTGGACTCCACACAAAAACCCAACGTACAAGAACTAAACCACGTAGCTGTAAAAGTAAACACTTTGAAAAACTTTGTAAAATAACTATGAAAATAAACACTTTGAGGGTCATTTTTATAAAAATTAAACAGTAAAACAAAAGTAACAATCCAAAACAGAAAATGAAAAATGTGAAAAACAAGGTTTTGGTTGTTTTTCAACTTCAAGTTGTGTTTGGAATTTTAAGGCCAAACACCAATTTTTGAAAAAAGTGAAGAAAAAAATCCAAAAAAAAGTGAATAATTCTCATGGTCAAATGGGTCGTTATTCATATTGTCCAAGTTCTAAACAAAAACAAATAAACTAGGAGTATCCAGTTCAGCTCGAGGTTCGTTGCTATGGGACGTACGAAGATTAAATAAATAAATGAGGACCAACAAATTGCATATATGCATATTGACTAGAAAATATCGAAATGTTTGTAATTGATGTAGTCATATATATATGCTGTTTACATGTAGGAATTTGAGGTTTTACAGAAATATTAAAGTCCAATTTGATTTGTGTACTTATTATAGTGCTAAATTCATATAAGTACGGTATTTTTAAATTTTGCATAAGTTGTGTGCTTCACTTTTTGCTTTTCATTCCCTTCCAGCCCCATGGGGCTTTTTCGTTTTCTGAAAACTATAATAGTGATTCATTTGCATGAAAATGAACATTGAAGGAGAAATCAAATATGTTCTGGATATACATATTCAAATATTACACGGTACAATTACAGGAACAACTACTACTACTTTATTTCCGATATATAATTCCACTAAAATGAAATGTAAGCTTTTGGATGTACATTATTCCCTTTGGTAAACCGTTCCAAGATAAAACTGATGATATTCAAGCTTAGATAAACCCTTGGATTTACAAGAGACAATACAAACTGCATATGAGACATAATTAATTTACGCAAACAGAAATTAGCAATATCGAAATTTATCGTTACTTTATCGCTAAATAGCCCGTAGCTAATAGATTTTTTTTATAGTACATATATTAACATTAGACATTAGGACCAATATTCTTATTGTTGTGAGAAGAATGACCGATACCCGGGCTGTGTCCTGTAACTTCACGATCATTTCCTTCAACAGTGGAAGTGTCCCCAATTAGTGTCTTATGATTATTTGGTTTAGGCCCTTTTGAGGAATGTCCCATACCAGGGCTATTAGTTTCGAGACTAAAATCTTGTTTCTTCAGCTGTCTTCCCTCAGTGAATAGAACTTGATGACATGCAATTATTGCAAGACAGATAATACATACCCAGATGTAATGTTTGATACAGGCCATAACAAGATATATAGGGTAAGAGAAATTTTGAGCTTGTTAACTAAAATGAAATGGCTGTAATAAGAATAATGCTATTACTGTTTTGCTTGTGAATGAATGCACACCTTTGGAGAAAAAGAGGAAATTGATAGTACTCCACAAGGTTATTATTTAGGGGTTAATTTGAGTGAAGATGTTTTCCCTCTTCAATTTCTTTGTATATATAGGCATAGGAATAGGATACACACACTAAGCATGTAAGGATCATATTTTTTCATAATTAGTTAATTAAAAAGTAGTCTCTTTATGGCAACATCAATTTGGATGGTTCATGGTCTTCTTCAAAATGTTAGGATATGCTCTTTTAATTACTACTAATTGTTTAGTAAACTGGCTTTTCTAAAGATCTTTACTATAATATGTGTTGCCATTTTCTAGTCATATATGCAGTATTGGAGTTCTCGCAGAGAATCAAGTAAATATGTCTACATTGGTGTTGGCTCTTTGATGCAATTAATTGCTCATGCCGCTTTATGGTTCATTGGTTTTTGTAATGATTTTAACTTTAACAGTGCAAATAAATTTTATAATATTAGGACACTTATATAATCATTCATATTGATTGAAATTAATTACCTAGCTAAGGTATGTTACCTGAGTACTCCCTCCGTCGCATATAAGTTGTCCACATTATCAAAAATATCCGTTCGAAAATACTTGTCCATTTACAAAATTAAGATAAAATTAATTAAATTTTTCCTATTTTGACCTTGACATTAACTGCTTTTGAAAGTAACTAATATTGATTAGAGTTTAATTAATTGGAGAGAGATAAAAGTAATGTAGCAAAAATATACTTTTATTTAGCGTGAATCCCACTTCACCCCCCTAACATTTAAGGGTTGGGAAAGAATACTCCCCTCACATATTGAATGGAAACGATAACCCCCCTATCCAATATTTTCCGGTGAGAATCTTTTATTTTTAATAAAGATCTTTTTTTTTCTTCTTCTTTCTAGAATTAAATACAATATATAACTCTTATTATTGTCTCATTCACCTATTCTTCTGAACATAATGTATAACAACTACTTGTAAAATCAAGCTACATTTCGTTCATTTTTTTTTGTGGGGGGTGGGGGGGGGGGGGGGGGGGGGGTTGGGGGGGACTAGGTTGCCAAGATCTTAATTATTATACAAGCTAAATACAGTCTAGTATTAGAACCCACGCGAGCGGACGATATTAAAAGACACTAATCTATGTTAAATTGTGATGTTGCTTGTTTGAGTACATCGTATCATAACAAAATGTTAAGTATCATCTAATTTTCGATATAATATACTCAAATTAATGATATTTCTGTGAAATTAAAGGAAACAAATTAAATCTTTTTAAATATTATTTGATTTAACCTTTAGATTTAATTCATAATGAATATGTACACATATACATACATACATACATATACACACACACACATTTCTCTAACCCTTTTCTCATTCAGTTTTTCTTACTATGATATTTTAATTATTTTCTTTTTTCATTTAGTAGATTATGTTTAATCAAAATAATATCATACTCTCTCCGTTTCAATTTATGTGAACCCATTTAACTGGGCACGGAGTTTAAGAAAGAATAGAAGACTTTAAAACTTGTGATCCTAAATGAGTCACATATATTTTGTGTGGCTATAAATTATTGCATAAAGGTAAAGTATTTTCAAATATAGAAAGAGGTCATTCTTTTTTGCACGAACTAATAAAGAAATAGGTTCACATAAATTGAAACAAAGGGAGTATATGATTTTAGTAGTGATTTTGAATTCGTCCAAAATATAAATAGAAACTTTCTCTTGTTACTTGTCGTAAGATATATTGATAAATTTAATAATTACTATTTTACATAAGCAATTGAATTATCTTCTCTTTTGTTTCTAGTCTATATATATATATATATTAATAATTAAAATTAAAACACAAAATTTGGACATATAGAGAAAAATATAGGTAAGATTTAACAAAGATTAAATCTCATTTCAATGACTAGTTTAGTGACTTTTTATTATTTTTTTTAAAATTAATTACTTATTCTCACCGGAAAATATTGGATAGGGGGGTTATGGTTCCCATTTAATATGTGAGGGGGGGGGGGGGGGGGGGGGGTAGTATCGTTTCCAACCCTTAAATGTCAGGGGGGTAAAATGAGATTCACTCTTTTATTTATGATTTCTTACAAGACGTGTAAAGGGAGAAAGTAGACAAGTAATATGAGACGGAGAAAGCACCAGTAAAAAGTGCATTAGTATTCATGTGGAGATCTAAGTTATTAATATGAAATTTTAAACATATAATTTACTCTTCCTGATCACTTTTATTTGCCCATTATACCTACAATAATTTTTATTTTTATTTGTCAAATTTAGCATATCAAGAGATTTTGTTTTTCTACTTTACCCTTTGATATCAATTACTCATTTCCCAAATCATTTTCAAAACTATTAAAATTATACTTTAATTAATATGAATATAATGATAAAATATATGCACTTCGTTTATTATTGATTAGGGGAGTACAAAGTTCACTGAGGATAAGTAATCAGTCAGCCATCCCAACACTGAAATTCAACGTCAAAATACTGGAGTCTTCATTACTTTCCACTTGGTTGTGCCTAAATTCAATACAAGGGGCACAGGAGCTGTACTTTTGCTCCGCTGGAGCATTTGGGCTCATCTGTTTGCAAAGTTTGGGGTGGTATTTAAAATTTGCCCCTCATATTTGTGGTTTTTAAATTTTACCCTTCGGCTAAAATTTATAGGTTTCGGGTTCAAACCCCTGCTCAGTCAAAAAATTTTAAAAAAATTACAAAGCAGAGTTTAAATTTCGCTATGCCCCCTCCGGCAGACTTTTAGTCATGTTTAACTAAAAGTCTGACGGAGGGGGCAGACTTTGCCTTGAAGCATATATACGTATTTTTTTTAAAACTTTTCAAGCTAAACTTTTAGTAATGCCTTAACTAAAAGTGTGCCCCATAAAACATAACTAAAAGTATGCCCCATAAGGCGTAAATTTTCCTTAAGGCATAACTAAAAGTTTGGGTAATCCGTGCAAAAAAATGAAAAAAAGGGCAATCCGTGCAAAAAAATGAAGTTTGGGTAGGTTTAACGAGCTGAAGGGGTCCATTTAGGGGCCTTTTTTTTAGCGCGGATTGTCTTCTGTTGGGGAGGCCTTGACTCTTTAATTTTTGTGCCTTAAATTGGTGGCCTTTAATTTTTATTCTTCACCTAATACCCTGAGATTCTGGGTTCAAATCTCATTTCAGTATGAAAAAAAAAAAAATCGCAAGACAGAAGTTTGGATTCGCAAGACAAAATTCTGCCTGCAGGCCTAACTTTGCTACAAAACTTTATCTTGTGGTTTTTTTTTTTTTTTAACTGAGTCGGAGTTCGAATCCCAAACCTCATGGTATTGGGCGAAAGACAAAAATTAAAGACCCCCAATTCAAGGGCCAAAAATTAAACACCACTCCAGCGAAGGACAATCCTGCAAATTGCCTGATTCATTTTATTCAAATGGGTTTCTCTAGGTAGTACTGTTGGTAGAAGAGTTTTAATTAGACTCTTTTCCAATTATCCACTCAGTCGGTCAAGGTGAAAAATACTTCTTTGGTCAACGTGAAGTACTTGACAACTCGTTCCCATTAACAGCATAAATAAATTGGAGTGATCCCTCATCAACACCTTTTATTATTTTTGCCAGTGTTACACATCTAATTGTGCACCGAGTAGGGATTGAGTAGCTCAGTTGGTTGGCTACCTGAAATTTGACTTTGTTGGTGAGAGTTCGAATCCCCACGTTGTAATCCCTTCTCCCATTTCCCCTTCCCCTACCCCCTATGTAATAAAAATAATTTTTTTTTAAAAAAAAATTGTGCACCGGGAATTTTAATAGTATTTTTGGTCCCGTAGTTATGGTAAATTTTAATTTAATTTTGTGATATCTGATTAAACATATTTAACCTTCAATTATTTGAAATGAGCACTTTTGATACTTTACTTATAATTATGTATAAATTTTCAAAATGATTAACCGTTACACGTTTAATTATCCATGTGTAATGTGTTAAGCTTGAGTTGTTACCCTATAATTGAGGGTAATATACTTCTAAAACTAGTCCGGATATGCCTATTTCCTACATAAAGGGTCTAAAAACACACATTTGAATATATTTTAGGTTAGATATGTTGAGTCATACATTACAAGGCCCAAATCAAAATAATTGAGGGACCAAAAGTGCTATACTCCTTTTTTCAAAAAAAAAAAAAAAAAAAAAAAATTCGGAAAAACATTTTTCAACCAAATCCTAGCAAATGAATTTTTTCAATTTTGCAAAAATTGAAAAACATTGAAGAAATTCAATAAGTACAAAGACATTACCATTCTTGTGTTAGATTGGAAAATAAAAATGCAGGAAATTGAATACAATATTTTTAAAGCAAAATTTTAAAATTTCTGAGGCAAATGTAGTTTCTCAAATTATTAGCTGCAACAATTCCTTGTGAAATCACGTGAATTAATTCCAATTATTTTGGACATTTGAAAAAGTAGGGGAAAAAAATAAGAAGAGTACGAAAAATCATTACCAAAAAGGTCTGTTATTACCTTTTTAATCTTAAACTATGTGTAGATCTGTTTGGCTCCTGCTTCCTACTGCAAACTCAGTTAGGTCTCACATTTTTCTCACTCCATTTATAAATAAAGCAATCGTTTTTTTTTTTTTTTTGGTGAAATTCAATAAACGATTGAAAATTGCCAAGTGCCAAACTACCAAGAAGAAATAAACAGGCAAAATTAAATGATTGACAGAATGAGAAAGACTTAACATGTGTTATTTGGATTTGGGACAAGAAATTCAGCTCGAACAGACGTGCGAATAGCATGGGGAGAGTCAACTGTGCTTATTAAATTAATTGAACATCAATCATAAGAGCCCTAACAAAGACGGCAAAAATCCTGCTGCCTCCTCTCTTGACAAGACTCCTTTTCACCCATACGTGAAAGAAGTGGCAAAAAAACAGCAAACTAAATCCATAATGTGAAGGGAAAAAAAAAAGGTGGTTCCGCATCTCATTGAAATTCTAAAATTCTTAGGCCCTATATAGTAGGATTAAGTCGAGAGGATGACCTTCTCAGATTTGCTTACCTTAAAACTCGTTTAATTGGGTCAACCAGTAAAATTAATAATAAAGAGGTCACAAAAAACGTAACTAACTCAAATTATGTTAATCTTTTCACGATATAAATATAACAAAAAATAACGTAATAAGAATAACAAATCAGATAATCAAAGTGATATAATTGAAAAGTAAAAAATAGAGGAATTCTTATTGATTCTCCTGAAGTCCTGATTCAGATGACAATAAAGATTTTTGATGAACAATAAGGTTGACAGAAAATGAATACAAAGTGGTGTGTAATTAGGTGAATCTAGATTGATATAACAGTGAGGAAGTGGGGGAAATTATAAGATAAGCTGGTGGTAACTACTTCCGCGATTCTCGTCTGTTTGAGCCGTCATGGCTAAGATCGTGAGCATTAAATGGAATCTCATATATCTCGAAATCTGGGCGATGTTGTTTGATGGATCTCCTGTCGGAACACTCTAAACCTCCCCGGATAGATCTTCCAGGCTCTTGTTGTCCGGTGCAAGTAAGGCGGGTCAAAACTGATTATACAATGATCTAACAAGTATTCGGTCTGACTGGTGTTGACTGACTCAACATTTGACAGTAATGCTCTCTAGCCTTACCATGTGTCCAATCAAATAGTCTTTGCTGGTGTATTTTGTCAATACAATGTTTCTATTTTGTAATAATAACATACTCACAATTTTATACAAATTTAATCGTTTGAGAACTTTTTCATTCAGACGTACATGTTTGGTGTCTTTTATTTTCTCTATATTCACCAAATATTGTTAATTTATAAGTTCTATACATTTACAGCAAAAAAAAAAAACTTTTTCTTGAGATTATGACTAACGAATGTTTGCTGCAATTGATAGAGTTGTATAACTATGTACATTAATTGAGAGGAAAAACAAAAAGAAAAAGATTACTCTCTTTAAATATTATTTATTTTATAAGTTCTAATATTTTATCAAAAATAAATATATTTTTGGTGAGAATAATATGACTAATGAATCTCCCCTGCAATTCATAGAGTACTTATTTCTCAATGCACATTAAGAAGAAAAATAAAAAGAAAAAGATTACTCATGCATGCTCTCTCCGGAAAGAAATGAAAACAAAAGGTTTACCACGAGTCAACGTGCCCTTTCTTGAACACAATAGACTTGACTATAGGAAAATATTAAAATAAGAGGGTATATTATTCAATTATTTCATTTTGTTATATTATTCAATTATTTCATTTTGTTAATTATGATGTGGTTTTGGTAGTTTATCATTTGTGTCGGCAATATGTCATCAAATGAGTGATTAGCTCTGATGCAGAAACAATTTGTCTGAAAATAACCTAACCGACGTGTTTTCTAGCTAATACAAGAGATTATATATATCTTATAAAGTTTAATAAAGCAAAAACAATTTGTTAAACCCAAGGCAAATTGTTAAAATACTATAGCATATATTTTATAATGACAATGGTCTAACCAAAGCTAGGTTGAATACCGAAAGAACTTTGGCCAGCTAGATGGACAATTCTACCAAACCTAACAAGTATTCAAATGCTATTTGAACACGTTTAGATAATCTTTGATTACAAACTAGTGGTAGTAATTAATGCAGAGATGACTACAGCAATATTATTGAGCAAGTTTTGTTTGAAAAATGAGTGGTAAATCACTAGTAAAAGGACTTTTTGCTTTCTATTATATATCCGGCCCTCCTCTAAAAAAAATGTATAGATTTTTTATTATGCTTTGGAAGCAAATAAAAGTAATATTTAATGCAGAAATTATGGAAGCAATAAAATCAAACCAAGTTTTAATTGAAAATTGAGAAGTAATTCATTGATAGAATTTTTGTTTTCATTTATCGTGCCCTCCTCAAGAAAATTCAAAAAATGTCTAGACAATATAATGCTTGGGAAGCAAAGGGCCACATTACGCATGACACGTGTCTAAGAATCAAACTTGTAATAGCATTGCTTAAACAGTACAGTGACTCAGCTAATGTGTGATGTTGAGATCGCAACTAATTTCTTAATTTGTTCTTATGCGGTTGACCATCTTTCTTATTATAAGTAAAAAGTTATCCACAACTGTTGAGTACTTTCTCCGTCTCAATTTATATGATATAGCTTGATTGAGCATGAAGTTTAAAAAATAAAGGAAGATTTTTCAATTTTATAATTTAAAATAAGTCAAAGATATTTGTGCGATTATAAATCATCTCGTTAAGCGTGACATGTAAAGTTTAAAGTTAAATTATTATCAAATATGAAAATGTACCATTCGTTTTAGGATAAATTAAAAAAAAAATGCATCACATAAATTAGGAAGAGGTTGTAATTAAATTTGATGGAAAATTATAAATGGAATCTGAGTCATACAAACTATTATCACGTCCTTTCTGCTTTTAAAGTTTAAGAAAAAACCAATCCATCTACCAACCAACTACGGAGGAAATTCCAACTTAAGATACTCGTATCTAAATCAAATATTTAATCGGAAAACAAATGATTAACCCTTAATAATCTTTAGGTATGCCAGAAACTTTTTACATTTGGGCGCTGAGTTTT
Source organism: Lycium barbarum (assembly GCF_019175385.1). Classification (NCBI taxonomy): domain Eukaryota; kingdom Viridiplantae; phylum Streptophyta; class Magnoliopsida; order Solanales; family Solanaceae; genus Lycium; species Lycium barbarum. Next base: position 62,582,165 of record NC_083348.1, on the reverse strand, counting down.
GTCCATTTAATTCTTTTTTCGTGCATAATATAAAAATAAAAGTAAAATATTTTCCCTATATTTTCGGGTAAGATTCTTCATGACCACCTAAATCTCAGCTTGTTCCAATTGAGACCTAAATCACTCCGAATTTGAACCACTTAGATAATTTTTTAACAATCAGTGGAAAATGTAAGTGTGTAGTCCACTCACGAATGATCTAACAAATTGACAAATTAAATGATGACACGTGACATTTAGAAGTAAAAAATCATTAAAAAATGAATTGTGGTTTTTTTTTTTAAAAAAAACCTATTTTTAATCATATTTACATATTTAACTCATTAAAAAATAGTCAGAAAAACAAAAGACTGGAACCCACCCCAACCCAAAAATCATCGTCTTCTTCATCAAATCCCCAACTCCCACCGGTCGCCGTTTCCCGAGTCTGGAACCAAAATAACCCGGAAAAAAAAGGATATGAACCAAAATACCCCAGAAAAAAAAAAAGAGTACAAAAGTTAAAGGACTTAAGAGGTACAAAAGAGGAAAAAAAGCTCTTTTTTTTCTTTCTTTGTTTCTTTCTGTTCTTTCTTTCTTTCTTTCACACCTTTTTACATACTTTAGCTATAGATTAATCATGCTTCGAGACTCCAAAACTTGAATATTTTATATAAAACCCTATTTATTTTTGTGCGATTAATAAGGTAGGCTCAACACATCAAGGATACACAAAACTTTGGATTGTCGTTTTAGTAGTTGAAAAGTGCTCGAAGTCCATTTTTGTTTGAAGACTTGTTGTCATTAGCTTTAAGTTATTTATGTTTTAGGGTTTCACGTTATTTTTATATTAATGCGTAACTTTATTTTTAGTGATTATAACTTTATTTTTATAATCAATTAACAAAATATCAATTCATGATCAATTATTTATGTGTAATTTTGTTTTTTGCGTTATACTCTTCAACCCCCAACTAATTGGAGTCCGCAACTTAAATAACCCAAAAGTGGATTTGGGTACCAAAATAACCCATTAAAAAACCTTTGCGCACTAATTTATTTGTAAGTTGGTGAAATTTTTAATGGTCATAACTTTGCACTCGGATGTCCATTTGATGCGATTTTTTTTTTTTTTTTTGATTTTGGGTATTTTTTCGAGATCTATGCTTCTGAACTGCCGCAAGGCTGTTCGCCCGCCCCGAATTTTCCAAAAACCTCCGTTATCCTATTTAATTTCAATTTTCCCCCAAATTCGTGCGCAATTTTCATTTATTTCTTTTTTAAATCTAATGGCGAAAAATATATTTCAATTCCATAATCCCGTGATAATGATGTTTTCAATGTCAATTTCAAGGTTCCAAATTCAATTTAAGAAAACAAGTTAGATAGCATTAGTGAACATACAAAATAATAAAAAGTGTCTACATTGTTACTTTAACCAACTTGGCTTGGTGGTAAAGCCTTTGGCTTTTGACTTTTTTTAATCTCATCCACCAAGGATCAAACCTCGGCGGGAGCGTTGAGAAGATATTATTAGTAAAAAAAGAACTAATTTATTTAACGATTAACATGGGATAAACAAGTAATTAACATGGGAAAAACAATTTCAGAAATAAATATATTAACAATGACATAATTAACAAATACTAACAATGCCATAGTTAACAAATAATTAATGGAGATCCATGGAGGTGTCGTATTTGTAAATACTAAATTATTCATTATTCTTGAAATTAACTAAAATTTTATATCTAATTAGAACTTACTTAACTAGGATAAAAGTTATGGAGGATTTAGTTATTTATTTTGAATAATCCATGATATTGTATTGTTGATTATAATTTACTTAACTCAAATAGTTAAAGTAATAATAACTTGAATATTCGGGATTTAGCTTATTGTTCGTTATTCGTTAATGGATTATTTTGGTACCCAAACCCACTTTTGAAGTTATTTAAGTTGCGAACTCCAATTAGTTGGGTGTTGAAGGGTATAACGCAAAAAAAAAAAAAATTACACAGAAATAATTGATTATGAATTAATATTTTGTTAATTGATTATGGATTATTAATTTGTTAATTTTTTATTTATTGTTAATTTATTTATTTGTGAAATTGTCAAAATAAAGTTACGCATTAATATAAAAATAACACGAAATCCTAAAACATAAATAACTTAAAGCTAATGACAACATGTCTTCAAACAAAAATGGACTTTGAGCACTTTTCAACCACTAAAACGACAATCCGAAGTTTTGTGTATCCTTGATGTGTTGAGCCTACCTTATTAATCGCACAGAAATAAATAGGGTTCTATATAAAATATTCAAGTTATAGATTCTGAAAGTATGATTAATCTATGGCTAAAGTATGTAAAAAAGTGTGAAAGAAAGGAAGAAAGAAAGAAAAGAAAGAAAGAAAGAAAGAAAAAAAGAGCATCCAATAACGCATGAAAATCATGCGTTAAAGGTACTTTTGTATCTTTTTTTTTTCCTGGAGTATTTTGGTTTGTACCCTTCTTTTTGGAGTTATTTTTGGTTCCGAACCCAACAAAAAAAATGTTACAAAACTACCTTTAGCGCAATAATTTACTGCACTAAAGCAATTCATGGAGACGGAGCCGTTAACTGCTTTATTGCAGTATTTTACTGCGTTATAGGAGCTGTTAAAAAAAAATTTATAACGCAGTAAAATACTGCGTTATACCAAAAAATAAATAAATTGGCCAACTTTATTTTTTGCAACACTTAGTGTTTTTTCCAATACTTTGACCAATGATTAGTCGTGTGTCAAGATTCCGAAACGTCAATATTTTATATAGAACCTGATATTTTATTCTGCGTACAAAAATGTAGGCTCAATAGATCAAGGATACGTAAATGTTCGGATCGTCATTTTAGGGGTTGAAAAGGTGCCCGAAGTAAGTTTTGTTTGTAAACTTTAGGTTTAAGTGTTCTATATACATTGACGTCCATTTTTGTTTGAAGACTTGTTGTCATTAGTTTAAAATTTTTTATTTTTAGGGTTTAGATTTATTGAAAATAAAGCCGTTGCCAAAAGGTTTTTAACTGCAAGATTTTTTTTTTGTATAGCGCAGTAAAATAGCGAGCACCAAAAAAAAAAAAATTGGCCAATTTTTTTTTTTTTGCAACACTTATTGTATTTTTGCATACTTTGACCAATGATTAGTCGTGTGTCAAGACTTCGAAACGTCAATATTTTATATAGAACCTGATATTTTTTTCTGCGTACAATAATGTAGGCTCAATACATCAAGGATACGTATACGTTCGGATCGTCATTTTAGGGGTTGAAAAGGTGGCCGAAGTAAGTTGTGTTTGAAAAAACTTAGTGTTTGACTGTAAGGTTATTTTAGTCAACTTTATATGTCGAGAAAATTAGTCAGCTTTATTTTCAAAAATTGAAACCGCAGAAGTGAAATTGACATTCACAACATTACCACGGGATTTTTACGTTGAAATCTATTGCGTATCATCATCTTATAAGTAAATAAAACTGAAAATTTCAGGCTAATTTGAGGGAAAATTGAAATTGAATGGGATAAAAGGTGTTTTTTTAAAAATCAGCTCGGCCAAACCGCCTTGCGGCAGTTTGTCCGCATAGATCTCGAAAAAATACACAAGTTAAAAAAAAACGCGTAAACGGACATCCGAGCGCAAAGTTATGACCATCTAAAGTTTGACCAAACAACTAGTTTTTCTCCCTATATTTTTTAGAATTATATTTATATTCAAAATAAAGTTATGTCTTGATTAAAAAATAACACGCTTAAATCAAAACCTTAAAAAATAAAACACTTTAACCTTAAACAAAACTTACTTCGGGTACCTTTTCAACCTCTAAAACGACGATCCGAACGTTTACGTATCCTTGATGTATTGAGCCTACATTATAGTACGAAAAACAAAAATCAGGTTCTATATAAAATATTGACGTTTCGGAGTCTTGACACACGACTAATCGTTGGTCAAAGTATGGAAAAAACACTAAGCGCTGCAAAGATAAGATTTATTAAAACAAGATGTTGCAATCTTTTAATGGAAAAAAACACTAAGTTCCTTAAGTGTGTTATTTTTTAATGCGTAACTTTCTTTCGAATATGTTGCAAAAAAAAAAAATCGCGTAAATCGGACGTCCGAGCGCAAAAAATCACGTATATTCGAAATAAAGTTACGCTTTAAAAAATAACACACTTAAATCTAAACCCTAAAAATAAAAAACTTTAAGCTAATGAGAACAAGTCTTCAAACAAAAATGGACGTCTATGTATATAGAACACTTAAACCTAAAGTTTACAAACAAAACTTACTTTGGGCACCTTTTCAACCCTTAAAATGACGATCCGAACGTTTACGTATCCTTGATGTATTGAGCCTACATTATTATACGCAGAAAAAAATATCAAGTTCTATATAAAATATTGACATTTCGGAGTCTTGACACACAACTAATCATTGGTCAAAGTATGAAAAAAAAAACACTAAGTGTTGCAAAAAATAAAGTTGGCTAATTTTTCTTTTTTGGTATAACGCAGTATTTTACTGCATTACAATTTTTTTTCACAGCTCCTATAACGCAGTAAAATACCGCGCTAAAGCAGTTAACGGCTCTGTCTCCGTGAACTGCTTTAGCGCAGTAAATTACTGCACTAAAGATAGTTTTGTAACATTTTTTTTTGTTGGGGTATTTTGGTTTAAAGTGGTTTTTTTGGGGGTATTTTGGTTCCGGACCCATTTAAGTTCAGTTAAATGAGAACCAAAAAAGGGCGCCAAAAGCAGAACCAAAATAGAGCACATCAGTTCGGAATCCATGGAGTTTTGCCGGGAAACGATTAGCTCCGGCCAAACAAAATGCAAAAACAATCTTAAACATAAAAAACGGCTCAAATAGGGACAAATTTAGTAACTATATATAAGAGAGACGTAGGTCGGAGAAGGGGAAACAATGCTCAATGACGTTGCTTCGACGGTAAATCACCAGAGCAACGCCAGAGTTACGCATACGACCACGTTTTATACAGAGCAAGCAATATCATTTAAAATCAAACAAATCCAGTTCAACAAAGACGAACCGAACCCAAGAGACGGAGGAGGATGGTGAGACTGTGGTGGCGTTGAGGAGTTGCTACCAAGAGGAAATTTAAAAAAAAAATGAAAAAAGAGAAATCGGAGAAAGGAAAAAAAGGAAAAAAGTAAATGAATTAAGCATTTTTTAGTTCCTGGACGCGCTTAAGGAGAGTGGAACACACTTAGCCATGTCTGCAAAAAGTGTCTAAGTAGTTTAAATTTGAATTAGTTTAGATGTCAAATTGGAACAAACTTTGATTTATGTGGCCACAAGAAATATGCAGACAAGTTTAGGGGGCCGCTTATGACTTTGGCCTAAACTTTAATTTTACCCCGTCTTCCAATTTATCTTTCTGGTCCCAATCCTGTGAAAAGGGATAGAATTATAGGTGGTGGCTTAACTGAAAAGGCTAGCTAGCTAGCTGGAGGTCTTGAAGAGTTACTAGAATTAGGGCTAGGCATAAATACCGAAAAACCGAACCGAAACTTCAACAAACCGAACTAGTTTGGTTCGGTGTTTGGTGTCCATCGTCAAAAAACCGAAACCGAACTAGCCGAACCGAAGTTTGATAAAACCGAACCGAAAAACCGAACGCACACCGAAATTTAATACATTACCCAAAAAAATAAAATAGTCCAGACCCATTAAGTTTAAAGCAAAAAAAAAAATCAATTGTAATAAGTCCTCTTTTGCATTTGTATCCCTAATTTTTCACTTCAATTGAAAAAATCAAATATCCTTAACAAAGAAAGGTAACTAGGATGTCTCTTTAGGATTAATGTATGTCCTTTATGTGTTTTCTTAATTATTCTTACGGTATGTATATAACACCTAGTAATCCTATGTCATGATTATAGTTTTCTGTTCTTGTGTATCCTATTTGTTTGATTTTGATTTCAATTTATCAGTTTTATGTTTTATTGCTTTTGAGAATATGAACTAGTGTCAATGGAATCGTTTCTAATATTATATTAAAAAAATCGAATTGAAAAAATCGAAACCAAACCGAACCGAAAGAACCGAACCTAGTTTGGTTCGGTGTTTGGTGTCCACCTTAAAAAAAAATGAACCCGAAATAGTCAAACCGAAGTTTGATAAAACCGAACGCCCAACCCAGAATGGTTGAATTTTGAAAATATTGCATTACGAACAATAATCGGGAGTTTCCTTGTTTGTCTAGCTGTGGAATGGAAGTGTTGAATGGTGTTAGCTCTGAGGCTTAGAATGGTCGCGTCTTAGTTTAGATGTGGAAAATTAGAAAAAGCTAAAACATCATTATAGTCTTTGATTTGAGGGGACGAGAGATTGCTAAGGAAATTTGAAGACTTATGACTAATCATCCACTACTTGTAACTGGAGACAAACAGTTCTTAGCAACAGTAATTAAATACGGTATATGCATGAAATGATCCAGATGTGATGGTTCTGTGTTTGACTTTAAAATTGTTGGCAAATACTTAGTACTCCGTCTGTCCCAAGTTGTTTGAAACTTTTCGTTTTTTTAGAGTTAAATTTCTTAATTTTAATTGTGTATTTGAACATAAAATTCTTAAATTTTTTAAAATAAAATTTACATATTTAGAAACTATGTAAAAAGTACTATAAGTCACCATAATTAATAATTTAAATATTTTAAAAACATATAAAAAAATTACGGTCAAAGACCAACTCGTTTGACTCTCGAAAAACGAAAAGTTTCAAACAATTTGGGACGGAGGGAGTATGACTTTTGAAAGCTAATGAATGATAAAGCATGAACAGTCACACAATATCATATCATATTATTGCGGTATAATATCTTTATATTATTTGATATTATTTGGTAGCATATTTGTAGGGAGATAATTACCATATATTAGTTAGTTTCCTTGTTTCACTAATTACCATATATTGGTTAGTTTCCTTGTTTCACTAGGATCTTAGTTTCCTTGTTTCACTAGGATCTTAGTTTCCTTATTTCACTAGGGTTCAAGATTGTATCCTATATATATTCTCTCTTGGTGAATGAATGAAACAAGTCAAGATTGTATAGTTTCTACATGGTATCAGAGCAAGGTTTTAATTCGTTTCTTAGTCTAATTTTTCTCCTACGAAAACAATGTAGTATAAAGAAATCTCTTTTATGTTGTTTTGCGGCTTTTTCTGTTTTGGCGTCAAAAGGGCAGCCCCAAATCTAGCTATTTGCATTGTTGAATTCGATGAAGAAGAACCATTTATCATATTCAACTCATCAGCTCTCATTGTTACTTTCTTCTTCAATTCTCCCAATGCAGTCATAAATTCTTCAAGTTCCTCAATTCCCATATCATCAATTGGTTCATTCCACCAAAATTCACCATTATTATCATTACCATCATTATTCACCAACTTCGATTCTTCAATACTCTCCTTCTTCTTCTTCTCCGTCTCCAGTTCTCTACAAAGTTGAGAATAGTACTGGTTATTCTGTTGCATATTCAATTGATCGTTAGTGGACGATGATGATGATTTTCCTGTGAGGTAACGGTCAATGACTGCGTCAGCACTGGGATGACCAAAGGTTGGCTAGTATTTCTAGGTCAATCTCCCATTTCTTGGAAGACAAAGAAGCAGCACACAGTTTCTAGATCTTCTGCAGAGGCTGAATATAGGTCCATGGCTGCAGTCACTTGTGAGTTGAAGTGGCTGAGAGGTCTGTTGTTGAGTTTAGGTATACAACATCCCAAGGCGATCAAATTGTTTTGTGATAGTCAGTCCGCTTTGCACATCGCAAAAAATCCGATTTTCCATGAACGAACAAAGCACATTGAGGTAGATTGTCACTTTGTTCGTGATGCAATTAATGAAGGTTTGATTTCTCCGTCACACGTTTCAACATCTTTATAATTGGCAGACATTTTTTACCAAAGCTCTCGGCAAAACTCAGTTTGACTTCTTGCTTTCCAAGTTGGGCATTTTTTATTCCCATGCTCCAACTTGAGGGGGGTATTGCGGTATAATATCTTTATATTATTTGATATTATTTGGTAGCATATTTGTAGGGAGATAATTACCATATATTAGTTAGTTTCCTTGTTTCACTAATTAGCATATATTGGTTAGTTTCCTTGTTTCACTAGGATCTTAGTTTCCTTGTTTCACTAGGGTTCAAGATTGTATCCTATATATATTCTCTCTTGGTGAATGAATGAAACAAGTCAAGATTGTATAGTTTCTACACATATCAATAAATCTACTGAAGTATCAAATCGTGTGAGCACACATACTATGAGTGTCACGGTCAACTCTGAATACTTCGAAACTAGCTAACCTAGCTCATACTCGGCCAAACACATGAACTAGATGATTTAAATATATACAAGCAACATATATCACCTGCTTTTAAGGAAAAGCAATCAAACCAAAAGTTAAAGTTTCACTTGCTTTATAACAGGTGGACAAATCTCTCTTAAATGTTGATCTCGGTTCAAATAATCTTTAGTAACCTCAATCGATTCAAAATCATAAATAATGAGTCCAAATTAGGTTAGGAGAACTATTCCAAAATTTTAAGATGCCTAAGCATCAAAGTCAACCCAATTGATCAACTCAAACTCGTCCATCGTGGGTCAGCGATTCGAAATATAATTTTTTTACATGAATGTGTTACCTATAAGCTGGAGTCCAGTTCAATAATCAAAGCTCTATTTTGATATATTTGCTAAGTCAAATCATTGTTTTTTAATTTTAAGTTTAGGTCTAAAATCTCAATTTTAATTAGCCTCTTAAATCTCTATTTTCGTGGCCCAATTTCTATGAAAGTTACTTATAATCATAAGTTTGATGTAAGGAATCAATACCTCAAATATATGGGGTTGAAGCTCCACCTTTTTGTGATGCAAACCTCAAATTTTCTTTTAAAAACGTTGTTGGCTCAATTTTTCTTTTAAAAACGTTGTTGGAATTTCTCAGCCGTATTTATACTACTAAACTTCTTCACGATCACAATCAAGGATTTCGCATTTGCATGCGTCGTCTTACCTGGCTTGCGCGATTGCGCCAATACCTCATATCGCATAAGACGCTTAACCTGGGGTTGACTGACCTTAATCATCGCGGTCGATCCCTGGTCCCTCTATCTCGATGCGCAACTCTCCCGTGTTCCACGTTCGCGAATGGCACTGTGCGATTGCGAAGAAAGCATATCATCACCAGAAAAATCTACAATCTCAATTATCCTTGTATATGGTAAAAATCGGACATATGCTAGACCGGTGAGACCGGAGATCGAGGGAAGAAGAAATAAGCACGAGCATGAAGACTTTCTTTCGGACTGGAGAAGTGCTTGATTCGAAGAAAGCGAAGGAAATCGTTTGGTCCGGTTTCTCCATAGCCGAGTTGATCGTGGACGTTGGTCCAGTTGATCGTGGCTGTTGGCCCGGTTGTTCGTGGTCGTTGGTCCGGGTGATCCGTTACACAATTGCCACGCGTCAAGACCGTTCTGCCACATTGTACTGCCTATCGTACGGGTGTCAGACCGTAGACAACATTATCCTTTTAGGGATTTTCTTTATTCAAAAGGGCTTTATGTTGTATGAGGTCCATAAGGCAAAACTATAAATAGGGGGCATTACCCTACTTTTAAGGGTTGGTTTCTTGAGATCTAGAACATTGTAATAACAAAATATATAAAATCTCCCCATCTCATTCTCTGATTTTGGTCCGGATTTAGTGTGTTCTTCTTTAGCTTTATTCAATTAAACAATACTCATATATTATTGAATACATACATTTAGTGCAAACCATCGATTATTATTCACTTGCTAATAGCATATCCAAATCCATTTTCTTCCAATCAAATAGATTAAAGCTCATCCACATATCTTATACCTCATTTACAAATTCAATTGATTACCTAAATTCGGGGTAACCAGTTTGGCGCCCACCGTGGGGCTAGGATAATAATGGTCTTTGATCTTGGTTTCTATTACTTACCTGTTAGGATCGTAAAATTCTTTTGTTCGTCTAAAAACGGACCAAATGGCTAACAGTGGACAATCTGGTCACGTCAAAAACAACGAGATTGTGGCCGAAAATGAAGATAGTGGGCCACGAGGATTACCAGAAAATCCCGCCGACCCGAACCCCGTTAATTTGAGGGAGGGCCTCAACCGGCAAAACACCGTGAATCAGGAGAATGCCGCCCCGCCAGCCACCGATCCTTTAAATACTCACAATTCAATTACTTTGTCCCGGACACAAGGCCGGAAAGTACCGGATACCTCGGATGATAATATTGACTTACGTTTAATTTTTAAAATGTTGCAGGAACAGAGGGCAGCGATTGCCGAACAAGGAATCGAAATAGCCCAGTTGCAAAACAAAAGTGATAAAACGACCCCGGAGAGGGCGAAAGGTGTTGCTAAACCCAGAAGGGACGAGACGCGGATGGTTGAGAGCAATGGGTCCGGAGCTGGTTCATCCACCGGAGTTCTGAGAATGCTCGAAACATTTGCGAAGCGGGTAGACTCGACCGAAAAGGGGGTAGAAACACGTAACTCTCGGGTGGATCAAATCCCGGGGGCTCCGCCTATTCTGAAAGGACCGAATTCGAAGAGGTACATTTAGAGGCCTTTTCCTCCGAGTGCGGCTCCAAAATTGATCCCGAAGAGGTTCAAGATGCCGGATATCCAGAAATATGACGGCATAACGGACTCTCAGGAAAACGCGACTTCATACACCTGCGCTATAAAAGGCAATGATGTGGAAGAGGATGAAATTGAATCCGTGTTGCTGAAAAAGTTCGGGGAAACTTTGTCAAAGGGAGCATTGGCTTGGTACGACCATCTGCCCGAGCATTCAATCACTTTTTTTGAAATGCTCGCCGATGCGTTCATAAAAGCTCATGCCGGTGCCAAAAAGGTGGAGGCTCGTAAGGCGAATATTTTCCGTATAGCCCAAAGGGATGATGAGTTATTGCGCGAATTTTTCAATTGGTTCCAAAGGGAGCGAATGGAGCTCCCTCCGGTTCCGGAGGAATGGGCTGCACAAGCTTTCACCAAAGGGATTAATCCTCGGAGCTCGACGACCTCATTCAAACTAAAGAAAAACTTGCTGGAATACGAGGCTGTGACCTGGGCTGATGTCCATAACAGATACGAGTCAAAGATTCGGGTAGAGGATGACCAACTCGAGCTTCCCCCGGGTCCCGTGAATATGAACAAAAGCTCAGAGAGATCTCGAAAAAATTACGAGCCGGAGTCCAGACCATCGAGCGAAAGGTATCGGCCATACTCGCATTCGGAAAAGCCAAGCTTCAGGTTGGAAAAATCAAGGGTTGGCCCGAGTAAATTTTTCGGTCTGGGTGATAGACGGGCCGAGCGCCCGTCGAACAGTCGAGGTCTCTCATTCAGGAGCGATGCCGGAAGCTCGGCCAGCAACAAAGACTTGCCGAGGATATCGGAGTACAACTTCAACGTCAACACTTCAGACCTCGTCTCGGCTATTGGTCGTATCACAGACGCAAGATGGCCGAGACCACTAAGGTCAGACCCGGGCCAACGGGACCCGAGCGTGATGTGTGAATATTATGGATCCCACGGACACAGAACCGAGGACTGCCGCCAGCTAAGAGAGGAGGTGGCTCGGTTATTGAAGAATGGCCACCTCCGGGAACTGCTAAGTGAACGAGCTAAGGGCCACTACAAGGAAAGGGAATCTCATAAACGAGTCGAACCAGTAGAGCCTCAGCATATAATCAACATGATAATCGGGGGTACCGATACCCCTCGAGGGCCGGTGATGAAACGGATGAAGGTTTCTATTGTGCGTGAGAAGCACAGCTGGGATTACTTACCTGAGGATTCCATCTCTTTCAGCAACGAGGATGCAGAAGGCATCATTCAACCGCACAATGATGCATTGGTAATCTCTATACTTATCTTTAAATCACAAGTTAAACGTATTTTGATTGACCCATGTAGCTCGGCCAACATCATCCGATGGAGAGTGGTCGAACAGCTAAGGCTACTCGATCAGATCGTATCGGTAGCCCGGGTGCTCATCGGGTTCAATATGGCGAGCGAAACCACGAAGGAGGAGATCTCTTTGCCGGTTAACATTGATGGCACTATCCAGCAAATGGTGTTCTATGTAATCGAAGGAGATATGAAGTATAATGCATTGCTGGGTAGACCTTGGATACATAGCATGAGGGCCGTGCCGTTGACATTACATTAGCTGCTGAAATTCCCGACCCCGGAGGGGATAAAAACCATCCGAGGTGAACAACCCGCTGCAAGGGAGATGTTCGCGGTCGAGGAAGCGACACCTCAGCCCAAAACATCGGATCAAAAGGAATAAGATTCAACCTAAGGAAAGGACACCAAATAGCAACTAAAGCACACGGGGTTGGATCCGGGATATGAAGAGGATGATTTCGGTGTACCCAGATCATTCGTCTTGCCGGATGACTCGGATGCAACCAAGTCAATAGTAGAGGAGTTGGAGCAAATCACCCTGTTCGAATATCTACCGGACAGAAAGGTATACCTGGGCACGGGGTTAACCTAGGAGCTCAGGAATAAGTTAATTAAATTTCTTCGAGCTAATGCCGATTGCTTCACATGGTCCCATATAGATATGAAAGGTGTACCACCAGAAGTGACAACTCACAAGCTCAGCTTAGACGGGAGGTTTCCCCCGGTGAAGCAGAAGAGAAGGCCCATGGCAAAGGCGAAACACGTCTTTGTAAAGGATGAGGTAACGAAGCTTTTAAAAATAGGCTCTATCCGGGAGGTAAAGTACCCGGATTGGTTAGCTATCGTAGTAGTGGTTTCGAAAAAGGTAATAAATTTTGAATGTGCATTGATTATAAGGATCTAAAGAAAGCATGTCCGAAGGATTCATTTTCGTTGCCTCACATCGATAGAATGATCGATGCGACGGCCGGGCATGAGATGTTAAGTTTTCTCGATGCTTACTCCAGGTATAACCAAATCCGGATGCACCCGGAGGATCAAGAGAAAACATATTTTATTACCCGGTATGGGACTTACCGTTACAACGTTTTGCCTTTTGGATTAAAAAACGCCGGTGCGACTTACTAACGCCTAGTTAATGGAATGTTCGAAGAACTAATAGGGAAAACAATAGAAGTTTATATTGACGACATGGTAGTCAAGTCCCTGGAAACAAAGGACCATTTAAAGCATTTGCAGGAAACCTTCGATGTACTCTGCAAGTACAACATGAAGCTTAACCCAGAAAAATGTGCCTTCGGTGTCCGGTCTGGTAAAATTTTGGGTTTCATGGTGTCAAACCGGGGGATTGAAATCAACCCGGATAAGATCAAAGCCATCGAGGATATTGAGGTGGTGAATAATGTCAAAGGAGTGCAGAGGCTCACCGGAAGGATAGCAGCGGTAATTCGTTTCATATCGAGGTCCTCGGATAAGAGTCACCGCTTTTTCTCCTTACTAAGGAAAAAGAACGACTTCGTTTGGACACCGGAGTGTCAAAGATCTTTGCAAGAATTGAGAAGGTACTTGTCCAGCCCACCGCTACTGCACACACCGAAAGCGGACGAGTAGCTTTTTCTCTACCTTGCCGTCTCCGAGGTAGCGGTAAGTGGTGTTTTGATCCGAGAAGAATCAGGTACGCAATTCCCTATATATTATGTGAGTAGAACTTTAGGGGATGTGGAGACCTGTTATCCCCACTTGGAAAAGTTGGCACTAGCATTGGTAAGTGCTTCTAGAAAGCTCAAGCCTTACTTTCAATGCCATCCGATATGTGTGGTGACTACTTACCCCCTAAAGAACATCATACATAAACCGGAATTATCGGGTAGACTAACTAAATGGGCCGTAGAGATTAGCGGATATGATATCGAATACAAGCCTCGGACGGCCATCAAGTCCCAGATCTTTGCTGATTTTGTGGCGGACTTTACCCCGGCTATGGTCCCCGAGGTTGAGAAAGAACTTCTGCTAACCTCGGGGAAAGCTTCGGGTATTTGGTCGCTACACACGGACGGAGCCTCGAACCTCAATGGTTCCGGGTAGGAATTGTCCTTAGAACCCCCGCCGGGGATGCCGTTCGACAATCCATTAGAACTGTTAAATTGACTAACAATGAAGCCGAGTTTGAGGTTATGATTGCAGGTTTGGAATTAGCCCGGAGTATGGGGGCCGAAATAATTGAGAAAGTGCAATTCTCTCTTGGTCGTTAATCAGGTGAATTGCGTCTTCTAGGTCAAGGACGAACGGATGCAAAGATATCTGGAAAAAATCCAAGTGATACTACACCAGTTTAATAATAGACCATGCAGCATGTACCGAGGGAGCAGAACAGCGAAGCTGATGCATTGGCCAATTTGGGATCTTCAGTCGAGGGGGAAGAAATCAATCCCGGGACTACGGTGCACTTGATGAATACAGCGATAGAAAACAGACATGCCGAAATAAACACAATGAGTTTAACTTGGGATTGGCGCAACAAATACGTCGACTACTTGCCAGATGGAAAGCTCCCGAGTGACCCAAAAGAATCACGGTCACTAAGGACAAAAGCTGTGCGTTTCTGCTGGGTAGATGACCAATTGTATTGACGGTCTTTCTTCGGACCCCTGGCCAAGTGTTTGGGTCTTGGAGAAACGGAGTATGTGATGAGAGAAGTGCACGAGGGGACCTGCGGCAACCACTCCGGTGCTGAAGCCCTGGTCCAAAAAATTGTCAGAGCCGGTTACTACTGGAACCGGATGGAGGAAGATTCAAAGAATTTTGTCTGGAAATGTGACGGGTGTCAAAGACATGCCTCGATAATTCATCAGCCCAGGGAGTTGCTGCATTCGGTGGTGTCACCTTGGCCCTTCATGAAGTGGGGAATGGACATTGTTGGTCCATTGCCATGGGCACCAGGTAAAGCCCGTTTTATTTTGTTTATGACTGACTATTTCTCCAAATGGGTTGAAGCGCAGGCCTTCGAAAAAATTAGAGAGAAGGAAGTCATTGACTTCAGATGGGACCACATTGTTTGTCGTTTCGGCATCCCGATCGAGATAACTTGTGATAATGGTCCTCAGTTCGTGGGCGGAAAAGTCAATGATTTCCTCGAAGGGTTGAAGATCAAGAAAATCGTATCAACCCCATATCACCCGTGTGCGAACGGACAGGCGGAATCCACAAATAAAACAATAATTCAAAATATGAGGAAAAGACTTAAAGCGTCAAAGCATCACTGGAGGGAAGTACTACCGGAGGTATTGTGGGCTTACAAAACCACATCGAAATCAAGCACGGGAGAAACACCTTTCTCGTTGGTCTACGGAGCCGAAGCCCTCATTCCCGTAAAAGTTGGTGAACCGAGTCTCCGGTTCAGGTATACCACCGAGGAGTCAAACAAGGAGGCCATGGCCGTAAAAGTCGATCTCAGGGATGAACTTCGCGAAAATGCTTGGTCCGTATTGCAGCCCAGAAGCAGAGAATGGAAAGGTACTACAATCGGAGGGCCAATTTTCGACATTTCCAAGTTGGGGACTTGGTGCTTCGGAAAGTTACCTTGAACACCAAGAATCCCAACGAAGGAAAACTGGGTCCAAACTAAGAAGGACCGTACAAGATAACCGAGGTAACGGGCAAAGGATCGTATTAGCTGGAATCCATGGGCGGGAAACGGTTGCGCAATATTTGGAATGTGGCTCATTTGAAGAGATACTACTGCTAAGGTATGGACACCTCGTGTTTATCTATTAACCTTTTTCTTTTTTGCAGGAAGTCAAGTACCGGATAAAGTTAGGATCTAGGTCTAAAAACACGTGTTGCACTCTTTTCCTTAGTACGGTTTTGTCCCAAAATGGGTTTTCCGACAAGGTTTTTAATGAGGCAACAAGTACAACGTGTTACTTGACAAAGACAAGGACAAACCCCCGGAAACTCGGGGCCACACCCTACGAGTGGGGATTTGATAGTGCTTACCCGATCTTGCAGCTCGGATAAGCACTAGGGGACTACTATACTCACATCGAGGTTTACCCCGGTTAATCGAAAACGGAAGAGCTCAACAAACCAAAACTGAACCTTTTGTATTAGGTTCCGATGTAAGGACCAAACGATCAGAATGAATCGTGTCCACTTAGTATTTGCTACGGCAAAACCAAAAATCGGACCTTCTGTATTAGGTTTCGATGTAAGGACCAAACGATCAGAATGAATCGTGTCTATTTAGTATTTGCTACGGCAAAAACAGAAGGAAACGGAAAAAATTCTCATATCATGTACGTACAAATACTTTCAATACAAAGATTATTGAAAGTTCGGATTACTGTATTTCAGATGTCTTCTTGTTAAAACACCTTACCCCGATGATCACCGCCGTATTTCAGCATCGCTTCATTCATATACCATATTCCGAGCACTACAGTCGAAATTCAACCAAGGGAACAAGGTCACAATGAACCGAGCCAAAATATTTAAACACCCTCGAATGGGGACTGCTACATCAAAATTTTCTAAGGCTGGGATTCAGGTGTCCGAACCTAATCTATGACAAGTGAATAGCCGAAAAATACTGGCCCTAAAAAATGTCTAACGTGATTCGGAGACGTCTGAATTCACAAAGCATTAGATAAGTTCCACGGGCAAACCACTCGGTCAAATTCCCGGACAAAACGTACCGGACGAAGAGAAAAGCCAATACTTAGGCACAGTCCGAAATAATGACTCCGAGTCTCTGCTTGTCCTTAAAACGGACCGACAATTCGGGCAAAAGTCATAAGCATTCAAGCAAAAGAATAAAGAAAATCAGAAAAAATGCATGTTACAATTATATAAGGTTTTTACACCGCAAACCCCTACGAAGTCGAAAAACAAAAACCAAAAAGGCAAAAAACAAAATAAAGGCTAAATAATGGCCCTGGTCTATCCGGCTTACTCTACTAGTGGCTCGGCTTGGTCTCTCTCCCTTCCCGCACTATTCCTCCCCACTAAAAAAATCGATTGAGAATCTCGAGAACCTTTCCGAGCGTATGTCTTCGCGGGGCGATTGGAATATGGCTGGATCCGAAGTGTTCGGACACTGTCCGCTCGGAGTCTTCGGAGTCAGTATCGAGGGCTCTTTTAGCTTCTTCCTTGACCCTTTTAGCTTCGAGTGTCAGGGCCAGGAGATCCGCAAAGCCATGCTCGGCTTGCTGAAGGGTGACCCTCCGAGACTTCCACCATTCATACTCCACCGCAATTGTGGTATGAGCCCCGGCAACCTCCACACTCCTAAGGGCTTCTGCCAAATCGGCCTCGGCCTGGGCTAGCTTGGCCACTAGTTCATCCTGCTCTTCTTCAAAGACTCTTTCGATTTGTGTATCCGACTCGAGCTCGGCTTGGAGAAGGTCATTAGCCTCGGCCGTCTCCTCGAGTTCGGTTTTCAGCTCGTCACATATCCAGGCCCTCTCCTCGGCTTTTTGCTCGAACACCCTCATCCTCTCCTTTTACTTAGCACTCTCGGATTCAAGCCTCCGATGCCTTTCGGCCATGCTCACGACATCAGACTTAACCAAGTCAAGCTCCTCCAGAGTTGAGAGATAGTGGTTTCGAGCTCACCAAGCCTCGAAGAAAAACGAGCGTTATCTTGACTAAGGCCGACTTTGTCCGCTTCTAGAAGCTGATTCTTCTCGACCATCTAGGCCAAATCATTCTCTAATCGAAGGTTTTCGACCTTTGCCGCGTCGAGCTCGGGTTGAAGGTTGGAAAGGGCAACAGCTCGGTTCAATTCATCCTCCGTCACCCGCAAAAGGTACTGAAACTTCTCCGTTTCTCGACCTTGGGCATCCAACTGGCCCTTAAGATAATCAACTTGGATAAACGAGAAAATAAATTCTCAATGAATTATGGCTGACCAACTTACTCGATTACCCGCGTGCATGCCCACGTTAATGAGGCACTGCCAGGGGACTCCATTCATCTTCCGTTTGTCCGAGTCCGAGACGAGGGGCCTCAGGTAGCTTGCTAGTCCCACCGGACGAGATAAAAAGATGCAGTCCTCGGGGACCGTAATCACGGCCGACCTTGTCCTCCTAGGTTCCACACTTGGAGCCGGGAAGATGCGCACCAGGCTATCGCTAGTACCAGTCTCGGTGGATCGACTAGCCGCCCTCGTGACTCAAGGGATAGGGTGATGTCCAAAACCGGCAGCTTCCCCGGTAACAGGAGGAGTATCAGAGAACATGTTGTCAAAATTATCCGACCTTAAAGCTGGAGTTGATGAACCCGGCGCGGCCTCAGCAGCCTCGGTAGAGGCAGGGATCTCGTAGGTTGCACCAGTCTCATAGCTAGGCAGTGGGCCCACATCCACTGGAACTTCGGTCTCAGGGACCGGCTGAGCCCTCTGATTGGCTTCGGCTGCTGGCGCATGCCCAGACCTTCTGGTCCTTCACAGGGGGGTTTCCTCGGATGAACCATCACCTGAAATATCAACGAATTCAATCGACCTTCAAGGGGGTCGGGTAATGAACTTCTTCCCCACCTGTGTGCAAAGCCGGAGCTGACGGTCCTTCCCCGGCTGAAGGAAGTGATGAAATGGTGGTACCTTCCTCCGGAATAGAAGCAACGGAAGGGGTCACACCGATCCTCCGAACGAGGAGCTCGGGCTCTATTTCGTCTCTCAGAGTCCGAACGACGCTCCCCTCTTCTTCGGTTTCTGCCCTTTGTCCGAGGGCTTTTTTCTCTTTTTGGCGGAAGCAATGATACGTGATGTACCCGCTGAATCGAACTCGGGTGCCGACGCAGCGGGTTCAGCCGCTGGCTCCGATCTTGGGTTCACCGAGCCCTTGGGTAAACCTGAATACCGAAGATGTTACGAAAGGGAAAGGTAGAAAATGCAATGAATACCGATAGAAGAAAAGTATTACCGTGGTTTTGAGTGACCCATCGGCCACGCGACAGGAGTCCCTATGTCCGTGGTTCGTGGTTCTGGACAGCCGGAGGTATCCACGCCACGGCTGGTATAAAGAAGGGGACAAATAGTGAGAATGTGAAAGGACTAGTGTTTGACAAAGCATTCAAAAGCAATTATTAAAAGAACTAAGACTTACGATTATCATTCCACCTCTCCAAGAAGGGCATGTAGTTGGCCGGAATAATGTCCGCGGTCCTCACCCGGACGTAACGCTCCAGGCAACCCCGGTCTCTATCTTCATCCATCTTCGAAAAGATTGGGTTCCGGCTTCGCTTAGCGAACTTTATTACACCCCCCGGAACAACCTCGAGGAGTATAACCGGATGAAGTGAGCCAGAGTGAGCTCCTTTTTCAAGTTATTGGCCAACAACCTGAGGCAGGCCACGGTCCTCCAGACAATCGGACCAATCTGGGCCAGGGTTACATTGTAAGTCCGGCACATATCTAAAATAAATGTATAAGAAGCCCTCCCGACGGTCGGTGATTGATTCATCAGGTCAGGGGGAAAAAACTTGTAACGGATGGTTATCCCATCCGCAATCAGCCCGGACTAGATCAAGTCTGTCCTCGGTAATGGACGAGGGTACCGTCTTACATCAAACCCCCTATCCGAAACCATAGAAGGTTTCTCAACCTTGAAATCCTTGTTATAGTTGGGTTTGGACGGTACAATGTCCAAAGAAGTGGGCTCAAAGGCGATTTTTTCCTTGGGTTGAGAAGTTGGCTCGGTTCCTTGAGAAGAAACCGAGGGAACATCATGGGAGGTGGTTTCGGTGTTAGCAGACATTTGGAAGTTATGGAAAAAGAGATTTGGCGAATTGGAAAAATAAGTTAAAAAATAGGAGTAAGGGAGTAGTCAAGAAAAAAATCAAAATGGTAAGAGTAAGAAGAAAAAGAAGCAGCACTTTCTAAACAAAACCAGCTAATGAAGAAGTTGGTGGAGCTGGTTTCCTTTCACGCAATATAAGCAATGAATCAAAGGGGATAAAACGGTTGAATCAGCAAGAGATGGAGGATGATTAGAAGTGATGAAGTGAAGAAATAAAATAGAGAAGTGAAGTGAAATGAAGACGTAAAATGGAAAAATGAAGAGGTGGAAGCTATTATATAGATATGGGGATCGAGGCGGTTACAGATCCCAGCCAACCGGGGAATGCCACATGTCCCACAATTAATGAGAAGTGACTTGAAACAACGTGCGTTACGGCGGTTGTCAGAGCTGACCATCCGGGATGAGACACGCGGCTGATGACAGAGGGACGTGATGCAACTATTCCCGCCAAAATAAAAAGATAATAACGAGCATATGGAACCGCCGGTTTCTTAATTCATCCCCTTCCCGTTACTCCGGTAAAACTACGGTCCGAAAAGTGTGGGGACTATCTGTATACGGTAAAAATCGGACATATGCTAAACCGGTGAGATCGGAGATCGAGGGAAGAAAGAAACAAGCATGAGCACGAAGACTTTCTTTCGGACCAGATAAGTGAAAGCGAAGGAAATCATTTGGTCCGGTTTCTCCATTGCCGAGTTAATCGTGGCCGTTGGTCCGATTGATCGTGGCCGTTGGCCCGGTTGTTCGTGGTCGTTAGTCTGGGTGATCCATTACACAATTTCCACGCGTCAAGACCGTTCTGCCACATTGTACTGCCTATCGTACGGGTGTCATACCGTACGACAACCTTATCCTTTTAGGGTTTTTCTTTATTCAAAAGGGTTTTATGTTGTATGAGGCCCATAAGGAAAAACTATAAATAGGGGGCATTACCCTACTTTCAAGGGTTGGCTTCTTGAGATCTAGAACATTGTTATAGCAAAATATATAAAATCTCCCCCTCTCATTCTCTGATTTTGGTCCGGATTTAGTGTGTTCTTCTTTAGCTTTATTCAATTAAAAAATACTCATACATTATTTAATACATACATTTAGTGCAAAACATCGATTATTATTCACTTGCTCATAGCATATCCAAATCCATTTTCTTCCAATCAAATAGATTAAAGCTCATCCACATATCTTATACCTCATTTACAAATTCAATTGATTACCTAAATTCATTTACAAATTCATATGCTGAGAGAAGTCCACGAGAGTACCTACGGTAATCACTCTGGTGCAGAAGCCTTGGTTCGAAAAATTATCGGAGCTGGTTATTACTGTAACCGGATAGAGCAAGACTCAAAGAATTTTGTCCCGAAATGCGATGGGTGTCAAAGGCATGCCCCGATGATCCACCAGCCCAACAATTTGCTACACCCGGTGATATCACCTTAGCCTTTCATGAAGTGGGGAATGAACATCGTTAGTCCTTTGCCATGGGCACCAAGTAAGGCCCGTTTCATTTTGTTTATGATTGACTATTTCTCCAAATGGGTTGAAGCGCAGGCCTTCGAAAAGATAAGAGAAAAGGAGGTTATTGACTTCATATGAGACGATATTATCTGTCGTTTCGGCATCCCAGCTGAAATAACTTGTGATAACGGACCTCAGTTCGTTGGCAGCAAGATCAATAATTTCCTCGAAGGGTTGGACATCAAGAAAATTGTATCAACTCCATATCACCCGAGTGCAACCGGACAGGCGAAATCCACGAACAAAACAATAATTCAAAATCTAAGAAAAAGACTTGAAACATCGAATCATCGATGGAGGGAAGTGCTACCGGAGGTATTATGGGCTTACAGAACTACGTCAAAATCAAGCACGGGAGAAACACCGCTCTCATTGTTCTACGGGGACGAAACTCTGATCCCCGTAGAAGTTGACGAATCGAGCCTCCGATTCAAATACGCCATCGATGGGTCAAATAAGGAGGACATGGCCATAAAACTCGACCTAGCGGACGAACTACACGAAAATGCGTTGGTCCGTATAGCAGCTCAGAAATAGAGAATAAAGAGGTAATACAACCGGAGGGCCAACTTTCGGCATTTCCAGGTTGGGGACTTGGTGCTTCCGAAAGTTACTTTGAACAAAAAAAATCCCAATGATGGGAAGTTGGGTTCGAACTAGGAAGGGTCGTACAAGATAGCAGGAATAACGGGTAAAGGGTCATACTAACTGGAATCCATAGACGGACAACGATTGCACAATAACTAGAATGTGGTTCATTTTAAGAGATACTACTGCTAAGGTATGGATGTCAATCCTTGTGATAATGTTTTATTGTTAACCCGTCTTCCTTTGTAGTAAGTCGAGTACCGGACGAAGTTAGGTCTGAAAACACGTGTTGCACTCTTTTCCTTAGTGCGGTTTTGTCCCGAAGTGGGTTTTCTGACGAGGTTTTTAATGAGGCAACAAGTACAACGTGTTACTTGATGAAAACGAGGCAAAGTATCCGGGAACTCGGGGTATACCCCTCGAGTGGGGACTTGATAGTGCTTACCCGATCATGCTGCTCGGATAAAAACTAGGGGACTATCATACCCACATCGAGGCTTACACCGAGAAGTTAAAATGAGTTCAGCTCCACAAAGCAGATGAAGGAACACTGTTAAGTGCTACCCCGTAGAAGTCCCCGAAATTTTATATTTCCATTCTTTGTCTAATCCCGGACCTTCTGTGTTAAGTTTCGATATAAGGACCAAACGATCAAAAATGAATCGTGTTCACTTAGTATTTGCTACGGCAAGAACCGAAGAAAACGGATAAAGCCTTCATATTATGTACGTGAAAATACTTGCAATATAAAGTTATGAAAATTCCATTTCAGAAATGTCTCCTTATTAAAAACCTTACACCGTGGACTATGGTCGAAATTCGGCATCATTTTGTTAAAATACCCTATACCGGGGACTACCGTCGAAATTCGATAAAGGCAACAAGGTCGCGTTGAACCAATCCAAAATTTTTTAACACCCTCGAATGGGGACTGCCGTATCAAAATTTGACAAGGCAGGGATTCAGGTGTCCGAACCTAATCTATGACAAGTAAGCGGTCGGAAAATCTCGGCCCTAAAATGCCTAACGTGATTCGAAGACGTCTGAATTCACAAAGCATAAATAAGTCTCGCGGGCAAATCACTCAATCAAATCCTCGGACAAAAATGTACCGAACGAAGAGAAAAGTCAACACTTAGGCACAGTCCGAACCTTTGACTATTCCTAAACGGGATAAGTGATTAAGGCAAATATCATTACAAGTATTCGGATAAAATAATAAAGAGACAATCAAAAGGGAAATGCTCATTTCATATACAAAGGGTTTTTACACTTAAACTTTTCACAAGTCAAAAGGCAAAAACAAAATAAAGGCTAGTGCAGGCCCTGATCTACCCTGTGCGACTGGAGCCGGAGTCCTCGGAGACTGTTCGCTCGGAATCCTCAGACTCATAATCGAGGGCTTTCTTAGCCTCCTCCTCGATTGATTTGGCTTTAAGTATCTGAGCCTGGAGGTCCCCAAATCCTTGTTGAGCCTGTTCGAGGGTAACCCTCCGGGATTTCCACCGCTCATAGTCAATCACAATCGTAGTACGAGTCTCGGCAACCTCCACATCCTTAAGAGACTCTTCTAAGTCGGCCTCGGATTTTGCCAATTTAGCCGCCATTTATGATCTCTCTTCTTCGAGAATTCTTTGAATTTGGGTAGCCAACTCGAGCTCGGTCTTAAGCACGTCATTGACATCGGCTGCCTCCTAGAATTTGCTCTTGAGCTCGTCACTAATTCGGGCTCGAGCCTCGTCCTTGTGCTTGACCACCTTCAACTTCTCTTTGTCTTTAGCATTTTCGGATTCAAGCAGCCGATGCCTCTCCGCCATCTTCACGGCATCGGCCTTAACCAAATCAAGTTCACTTCGAAGTTGAGAGATAGTGGCTTCGAGTTCCCCGAGCCGCGAAGAAATACGGGCGTTGTCCTGGCTAAGGCCGGCCTTATCCGCTTCCAGGAGCCGATTCTTTTCAACCATTCTGGCCAACTCAGCCTTCAAATGAAGGTTTTCGACCTTTGCCGCTTCGAGCTCGGGTTGAAGGTTGGAAAGGGCAGCGGCCCGGCTCAATTGATCTTCTTTTTCTCGCAAAAGGTGCTGGAACTTCTCCGTTTCACGACCCTAGGCATCCATCTGACCCTTTAAGTCGTCAACCTGGTGCTGTGCACGGATAAAGGCCTCAGTAACAAGCACAACATTCTGCAGAAGAAACAAATAAAGGTAAACTTGGATAAAGCTAGAGCTGAGGATCACATTGAATTATGGAAGGATTGGATGATAAGCTTACCCGGTTGCCTGCGTGCATGCCCTCATTAATGAGGCACTGCCAGTGGACTCCGGCCATATTTCTCTTATCCGAGTCCGAAATGAGAGGCCTCAGATAGCTTGCTACTACCACAGGACGGGACAAAAAGCTGCAATCCTTGGGGACGGTGACCATGGCCGACCTTGTCCTTCTCGGTTCCACGCTATGGGATAAAAAGATACCTACTAGGCTATCCCTTGCACCCGTTTTGGTGGCCCGACTAGCTGCTCTCGTGGCCCGAGGGATAGGGAGATGTCTGAAATCGGCCGCTTCCCCGGTTGCAGGCGGGATATCCGAGAACATGTCGTCCAGATTATTGGGCCTTGCTACAGGAGTAGACGAAGCCGGAACAGCCCCATTGGCCTCGGGAGAAGCAGGTGCCTCAGATGTTGCAGCTTGGTCAGCATCGGGCAGTGGGCCGGTATTTGTTGGAGCCTCGATACCAGGGGCCGACTCTCCTCTTTACTCGGCCTCAATATTTAAAGATGGCTTGGATCTTCTAGGCCTCTGCAGGGGAACCTCTTCGGGAGAAGCGTCACCTGAAATGTCAATATATTCAATTGACCTTAGAGGAGTTGCAAAAAAAACTTCTTCCCCACCTGTGTGCGGAGCTGGCATGGAAGGTCCTTCCTCAGTTGTTGGAAAGGGCGGAATAGTGGCTTCCTTCTCCGGAATAGAGGCGATGGAGAAGCCCTCACCAACCTTTCGAATAAGAAAGTCAGGCTCTGATTCATCCCTCAGAGTCTGAACAATGCTCCTTGCCCTTTTCTTTGGTTTCTGCCCTTTGACCGAGGGCTTTCTTCGTCTCTTACCGACAGCAGCAATGAGCCGAGATGACCCTGCCGTATCAAATTCAGGAACCGGTGCAGCAGGGTCAGCTGCTGGTTCCGGTCTTGGCTTCACCGAGCCCTTGGGTAAACCTGAATATCGAAGGGGTTATAAAAAGAAAAAGAAAAAAGGAGAGGATGCAATATATACCAAATCAAGGAGAAGATTACCGTGATTTTGGGCAACCCAATCGGCCACGCGATAGGTCCTCCCTGGTCCGTTGTTCATGAGTATGTTGACCGATGATTGCTCCAACCCATTCGGTCATGTTTCGGACGGCCGGAGGTGTTGACACCCAATTTTGTCCCGCCTCTCCCCGAAATACCTATTTATACCTCTGGTATTTTGAGAAATTAAAAAATATGCATTTTAATTTTACTATAATTATTAGTCTTTTATTAACACCCACATTTTATTATTCCACTGCAGTTATTATTATTATAATTATTATTATTATTATCATTATTATTATTATTATTATTATTATTATTATTATTATTATTATTATTATTATTATTCTTAAATTATCATTATCATTATCATTATTATTATTATCAATTACTAATCATTATTATCAGCGTTATTTGTTATCAATTATTAATCATCATTATCATCGTTATTTTTATTATTAATTATTATCATTATTTTATCAATAATTGTTATTTATTATTATTATTATTATTATCATCATTATTATTTCTTATTATTATTATCATTATTATTTCTTATTATTATTATCATTATTATTTTATTATTACCCCTATTATTGTTATTATTATTAATTTATTATCATTTTGTTAATATCAATAATTGTTATTTATTGTTATTATTTTTATTTATTAATTACTATCATATTTATTATTATTATTAATTATTATCATTTTTTAATTATCAATGTTTGTTATTTACCATTATTATTATATCTATTATTATTTTTTATCACCATTATCATCAACATTATCATTATTACCATTATCATTGTTATTAGCAGTATTACTACCGCCATTTATTTGCTACTATTATTTAGTATTATTGAAACTTGCATTTCTCGACGTTTCTACCAACTTCCACACACACATCGCATTTATTTCGCACATTTAAATGATAGCGTTTGTTATTATTGCACGGTCATTCGCGACATCATATAATTTTTACCCGGGTCTTTTTATAATTACATATTTCCGTATTAGGTGATATTCTGGCACCCTTAGTACATCGTTAATCAAAATGTGTCTCTTATTCAAATTTAGAAGCCAAACTATTTCTTGCACTCAGTCCGTATTTGGACTTACCGGACCCCAAATCAAAGTCCGATTAATTCCTAATATTTTTGGACTAGACCATATTTTTTATCTCAATTTTTAGATCAGTCCATGTTTAATTTACTAGTCCATTCTTTTAAATACTCAGTCTAAAATTTGACCCGGTCCACAAATGGACCGGGTCCAATTCATTTTTCAGCAAAATAAGGGAAACCCTAAAAAGGTTTTCCCCTTCATTTCCCCTCATTTTTCCATTTCGCCGTTGTTTTTCTCCTTTGTCTCCTCCTTTCCTTTTCCAAACCCTAGCCGCCCCCTCTCTTTTCTCTCGCCGCCGCTCCCACTTCCCCCCTTTCCCTCCTTCTTCTCCGCTCCCCACTCACCCTTGTCCCCCACTTCTCTCTCTCTCCCGCTCCTCCTTCCCCTTTTCAGTTCAAAAACAACAAAAACAAAAACCTATAAAGAAGGGGAACGAAGGAGAACGGAGAAAAAGGAGAAAAGACAGGAACAGAGACAAGCACAACACATTCAGAAACCCCCAAACGAATTGGGTTCTTAAATCGCACAAACCCCTTTGATAAATCGAGTCTTTTCACCTGAAGATTCCCTAGAAATCAAAGCTTTCGTTTGTTGCCAAAAGTCTCCTAAGCAAAAAATTTCAACTCTAACAGACTTTTATTTCCGAGAATCGAGTTCTTGTTTGAAGTTTCGAGTGTATATTGAGGATTTCACACCCTGTTCGCTGCATCTGAAGAAGGTGCGTAGTTTACTCTCCATTTTCCCTTTTGTGTGTTAGTGCTAGTTGATTATTAGGGCATGATAATTAGTTAGCTCGATAGAAAGACCTGTTTGTATTCTAGCATTTTTTTTTATTTAGTTAGTCTAGCATGTTAGCGTAACTGAGCACGTCCTTCTGGTGGCTGAATAATACTCATGCATGCTAGTTAATTCGGTTTCCTAAAAGATGTTGGCTATGTGATGTGTTGTCCTGGTGATTTTGTTGCTTTCGTCAGTAAGCTCAGTTTGTCTAGCATGCTCTAATATGCTCTGTTAAATAAGTTGACTAAGCCTGCCTAAACTGAGCATGTTTGGCCCAACTTGATTCATCTTAACCTGTTAATGTATTGGTTTAGTCTATATAAGCATATTTGTGTTAGTTCAAGCTTAATGTTTAGTTCAAATGAACCATGTTTATATGCTAGTTTAGCTCAAAGTTTGTGCAGCATGCTTGTGTTAGTTTGATCTGCCTATTTTAAGCATGAAGATTCAGCCTGTCAATTGATTATGTTTGGTCCAGTTTGGTGCTTTTGGTTTAAACTACTTATATGTTGGTCTTTGCAAGCATGTTCATGTTAGATTTGAATTATTCAAGCATGACAGTTAGCTTATTGAGTGCACTTAAGTGTTAGTTTAGTTTGATTGGCCAAGATAGATGCTTATTCAGTTTGGCTCCTGGGTTTGGGTTGATCAGTCCAGTCAAGCATATTCATGTGATAGTTCAGCTTGTTAAGTTGAACCTGTTTAGCATAAAGTTTAGGTAGTTGAGTTGATAATAATGGCATGGTCAAGACATTGTTATTCCCAAATCTTGTTGTTTTAGTCCAGCCTCTTTTTTCCCTTGTCATCTGGGCATGTGATTTAATTTCTACTGTGTTAGATGTAATTCTTAGTTTAGTTTAAATAGGATAGTGACTCTACAAAGGATTTGAGTATGATACCATTGAAAATCTAAACCTGTTAAAATCATGTTCTTATTTTTTGTTGAGGTTAAATTCTGTTCAAATGTGTAAACTCTTGCTTCCCAAAACATTGCTTGATAAACTGATGTGATGCATAAGTATGTTTGTAGCAGCTAGGGCATAATTAAGTCTCAATTGGGCTAAGAGTGACCTGAGGTTCTTGTTTGTTTTGTTTGTGTTATCATCCTTGATCCTTTGCATCTGGCTCTTTCTATTTATATTTGTTCATCCAGAATTAATTATAAAAATAGGATCCCAGCATGGTGTATATCCAGCAGTCACCCCTTGTTTAGTTCTTGTGGTCATTTGTTTGGCTGGTTTTCCCCATACTGTGATTGCTGCCTTTGCCTGAAAATTCAAATTGTTGATCTTGTCGTATGAAACATGATCCAGTCCAGACCCACTCATATAATCCTATTGTGACCCTCATATAAGCTAAAATATTTATCATTTTTTTTTCATCCCATTCCTGAACATGATACTGCCTATATATAATATGTGCAAAGATGTCAAAAGGGGATCCTGAACTCATCATGACCATTTATTGCTTTTGCTATTAATTTTACAGCATGGCTGTTTCTGCTCAATTCAGCTGAGATTATTGCCTCTTTGTGACTTGAAATTATCAAATTTATTAATGACCATCTTAAGTATATGTGTCATAGACTAATTCCTTAAAATATCTGCCTAAATAACATGTTTGCTAGACTCTACGTTTGAATTATATCATGAGTGTTCGGGCTGGACTACCTGTCACTGCCCGCTGTCCCCCTCTCTATGACATAAAAAATGCTATGGGTTCTGTTTGTTCGCCTATGTAAGTAACAAAAATTGAAATATAAACTGGTAGTTGTCCTTACGTTTGATTAAAATACATGATGTGCAGCTGTTTGAAGTTTCTGTCTATGTCATGAGGATTGCCTATTTGTATATGTGTGGTGGTTAATCTGTGTAGGCATGGAT
Source organism: Lycium barbarum (assembly GCF_019175385.1). NCBI lineage: Eukaryota > Viridiplantae > Streptophyta > Magnoliopsida > Solanales > Solanaceae > Lycium > Lycium barbarum. The sequence goes on along the minus strand of NC_083348.1, from coordinate 62,553,175 downwards.
TATCCTTAAGTATACGTGATATATACATAATTTATGACGTTGTTTGAATTCATATTCTATGCTTAACCCACTGATCGTATACTAATCTTTCTTTCATTCTTTTTTCGCATGAACCTCGCATACGAGTCCAAAGACTCGTCTCTCTCTCCGCTTTCGATGTCGGTCTAAAAACCCAACGGGATCCCTTCTCTGTCCAGCTCCCTACCTACAGCAAAATAAAAAATAAAAAAAATAAAAATCATTATTCTGGGCCAGGCCCAGTTCCAACAGCCGCAGCAGCAGCCCAATAATAAAAGTATCTGCTGGGCCGAAGCCCAGCAGTAGCCAACAGCGAACAACAATCTCAAAATGGGTCGAGCCCATTTAAATTATATATTCATCTGTTTATATTTGTGTATTTAATTTGTATTGTATGACTAACTTTTTTTTTGTGTTATTTTCTTAATTTAGATGAACTTTAGATGAATTAGTGGACTAGTTTTAGTTATGGGTAGTCAACTTAAGAAAGAACTAGCAATCAATTTCATAAATTATCCTCTTCTCTTCATGCTTTTGTTTGAAATAATCAATTTTTCAAAAAAAACAAATGACGTGACCATATATTAAAGGATTCACATATTATTATCTTGAGAATTTTGAAACATCATTAACAGGCAAATAGAAACTAAAAAGAATATTTTGTACTTCTAAAATACGAAGCCAATCAATACATCATCGTTTAGTTTGTTTTAAATATTTGTTAAGGCATTACGCAAACCCGCGTTTTCTTTTGCTTTTACATTTCATGCGAGTTTTTATTTTAATTAGCATCATTATTTAAAATTTTTGCAACATTTATAAGTTTATTTTATATGGCGTTTGCAGTTTCCTTTTATGCGAATTATTATATTTTCTACAAATTTCATTCTAAACGGCACTTTTTTTAATCTTAACAACATTTCTAAATTTTATGGCATTTGAAGTCTCCTTTTATACAAATTATTATCTTCTTTTCCATAAGTTTTATTAGTATTTTATTTTAAATCTTAACGACATTTATAAACTTCTATTTCAAATAGCATTCTAAAATCTCCTCTTATGTGGAATTACTAGTCCCATTTTAACAACCTTATTACTTGAAGTCCTTTTTATAAAATGACATTTAAAATCCTTTTTTGCATAAATGGCTATATTTTGCAAGTCTTATCTGCACAAGCTATTTTCTTAAAATTGAAATACTATATCCAACATTGATTAATTAACCCAAGTTTGGTCGGATAACCGTAAGTTAACGGATTCTAAAGGATGCCTAACCCCTTCCCTTTAGGATAATATAGAACCCTTATCTGAATCACACTGGTTAAGCAGACCATTAACAAAGGTTTAGCTTTAGCTTTACCTTAGTTAATATCTAGGTATCCTAATTCACCGTAAAATCAATTAGGTGGCGACTCCTTAAAACATAAGTATTTAGGAATCTCCAATATGTTGTACTGCGCTTCAACCCGGGTTAAAAGGGGGTATAACAGCTTGGCGACTCTGCTGGGGAAATCTAGGTTCTAACCATAACAAACTTAGGTTAATAATTAATTTGTTGGATGTTTAGTTGTTTTCTTTATGTTTGCTTTTATTGCTTTATTATGTGAAACTTTCTATGTAATAAAATGTTACTGATTTCCTTAATTTGGCATTTCGTTCATATTTCCTTCACTTCTGGAAAACTCACACTATCACACGTACACGCGAGGTGTGTTTTGCGCACCCGCAAATTTTTCTTCGTAGAATCCAAATTTTAGGAGAGTTGGCGTATGCGCGGGGTGCCCGAGTAACGGGGACCGCGTAGCCTTCTCACTCGAGTAGTCCGCTTGGGAACCTTGTGTCATAGGAAGCCAACTCCTAGTTAGCCTAAGATAAAGCTAAGCCAAAACCCTTTTTAAGAACATGCACGAACCTAGGAAGGCTTAATACCCAAGGCGTATTAAGTCCATTAGTCAACCTCGTCCAAATGTCCAAGTGGGTTCATGACCCCAAGCGACGCTTATCATGTTATGTGTGCATTATTTGAAGTTGATTGGGCCAAATATCGACCATTGCTCTAATTAATTAAACTTTAGGATGGTGGGGTTTGACTAACCTTTTGTGATGCAGATAGCCATGAAGATCGTCAGTTTTTGAAAGAAGCTTGGACGCAGTTGAGCTTAGCTTATTTTTAGGAATATTTTTTCTTTTCTTATTTGGCATGTAATAAAGCTTAAAAATATTTATGTACTTCATTTTGGGAATAGACCCGTTTAATTAATTAAAGAGCAAATGAGATGACATATAATGGCACCTTCATCTTTCAAATACACATTAGGCCTACCTCGGGCATAAGGAGGTCCCCTGCGTATTAACATGCGTGACTGTTATCTTATATACTTGTGTTATAAGCTTTTAAGTTGCGTGCTTGCTTGCTAAGTGGTTTACTTGAATTTATTTGCAATATGCTTGCTTTTGAACTTATTTGCGATTATCACCTGATGCCAAGCTCATTACTTAAATTTATTTGAAGGCTCTTATTTGAATTTATTTGTGAAAAGTTATTACTTGATATTTACTAACATCATCTTTGTTTCAGAAGAAAAGTAAAATTCATATTTGCTTTGCCGCACAATTGCATATTGTTCATTAATTATTTTGCATCATCTTCACTTCAAAAAAAAAAAAAAAAAAAAAACTATTTATTCCGCGGTTAGCGCACTTTAGCCACTCTAGAGCACCTTTGAGATCGTTCGCATTCTTAGCATGACTCCCGACAAATTTCTAATCGTAGGAGGAAATTTCCTAATTTTCGCATACATGAACTAGCCTTGAAAATCCTTAAAGTTAACTCTTGTCATTCCAACTTTGTTTTAATAGGCATTCTCTTATCGTTATTTGCTTAGTTACTCAAATCTATTAGTGTCGAACAATTTGTCTCGCATCAAACTACAAATTCTACAGCCTTTTGTGTCCTTTTACGGGTATGATCTTTTGTCTCAAACGACGAAACATTTGACCCGTTAGCTCCATGCCTCGTAGAATCCATTTTGCACTCGGTTTACGTCATGGAACTTTTACTTTCAAATTCTACCATTTTCAGCATTTATCGTTTCTTAAATTGGTAGATGTCCAAATTTATTGGTCCAATCTATCAAATGGCACTTCTCGATATTTGTTTGATTTTTTCCATCAAGTTGTTCAAGAATAACTGTTCAAGTACCTTGCTTCTGCGGAGTCTTCGCTCAGTCAATCGCGTCATTCTGGGTCGCTGAAATTTATCTTCGCGCACCCATTAATTTCGATTTTTGGCATACAAGTCGAAGGAAAATCTCATAGGTCTCCTGTCCTTGACATTTTGCAACCCGCCAGTGCTTCGTAACTCTTGGGTATATTAAATTCAACTGTCTTGCGCCCGATCAATCATGATCTTCTCTAAGCTAATCTCTTGCATTATTAAAAAAAAAATCCTTTTTCACACCACCCGAACTACGTTTGACCTGATTTCCTGTCGGATACAGGATACGTAGGCAGCCTATATAAGGCCCAGTCTTATTTATTACAAATTTTAATATTCCCCAAACGAAGGAGCATGAAACTGGGACAATTATGGAATGCAACCCAAAACATTTTTCAAAACGTCCTAAACTGGGGCAAATATTTTTAAAAATATGCTGGAATTGGTAAGAATTAACTCGGAACCAAGCTTTGGCGTTCGATATGAGTCAACCTTTTTTTCAAATGGCATGTTCTACTCCAATGTAGTTTTCTTTCTTCCGATTCATTCTCAACCGTCAGAGCTAAATAGCTGATGATTCATTGTCGTCCATTCGTTTCCTTTATATGACTCAAGTCGTCTCTAATCTAGAGCCTCTTTAATTAGATCACTTAAAAAAAAAGATATCTATATATATATATATATATATATATATATATATATATATATATATATATATATATATATATATATATATATATATATTGTTTATGAAGCTTTTACTTCATGCACTAACATTTTATTTTGTTTATGAAGTTTTACTTTTCTCTTTAAAAGGTTGTCTGGCATTGAACATTGTTTTGGCTGCGAATCTGCATTAAGGACGAGACTATAATGGCAGAGAGATTTGAAGCTTTCAACATCGGTATGGGTTTGGTGCAAGAGCAAAACGATAGCAAGAGAAAGGTGGTTCGAAAAAATATTGTAGCCAATCTGGGAAATACCTTAAGCCTTCTTCCTAACACAACCCCAAGTTCCAGCAACGTTTCCTTAGCCATTTCGCCTCACTTAAATCCTACCTATACCATTCCACAAATACCTTCAACCTACACTCCCGATCAAGTAGCGATAATTCTTAATCCTCAATTTGCCATAACCACCGCTCAATTCGAGAAAAGTAAGAAAAACGAACTGGCAATATCCCCATACAGGAGGCCTGGAAAGGAAATCAAGTTGCTTTACCCTGAAGATTTGGGAAAAGAACTCCACAATTTGAGGAAAGTCATTAATGAAGAGTTATGTTCAAGGAATTTCCAGATTTTGAAGTATGAAGATTTGTGTGTGCATCCAAACGTTGAGCTTCCGTCAGGGTGCAAAATACCTAAGTTTAACACTTTCAATGGGAAGGGAGATCTCGTCGCTCATTTAAAGGACTATTGCAGCAGATTAATTGGTATTGGACATATTGAAGCCGTACGATTGAGATTGTTCATTCAAAGTTTATCAGGATCAGCACTCTATTGGTACACTAAACAAGATTTTAGCAAATGGCTTACGTGGGAAGATATGGCGATCCGCACATAGCCAATTTGCTTAGAATAAAGAAAACGCCACATGAGTCTTTCCAAGAATATGCCATACGATGGAGGTTAGAAGCTTCAAAAATACATCCTCCATTATCCGAGAGGGAGTTGATCTCAACCTTCATCCAAATTCAGGAAGACTTATATTATGATAAGTTGCTCGGAGCTTGTGCACACAACTTCTCTGATTTGATTAGGATTGGTAGAGAACTAGAAAATGCCATTCAAGAAGGAAGAATTATAGATTGCTCAGCAACACAAGACGTTCACCAAACCTTCTAAGCGAAGATACTGGGAAATCTGCAAAGTGAAATGAAGGAAAACCAATTTGCTTCCACGACTATGCATCAAGCGCAATGCCATAAAAGTCACCAAATTTTTCAATCTTACGCCACCATGCAATGTCCTCGTCAGCAAAACTCCCAGCAAGGCCACCAACAACGGTTTCACCAAGCACAATCAAGCTCTCAACATCAAAAGAAGAGGAAATCTTTTTGCTTCACTCCTCTAAATGAACCACTGGCAAATATATTTGAGAGGTTGAGTGCTAAAGGTATTCTACAACCAAATGAGGGATTTATACCTAAGCATCCACCGCCAAACTTTGATTTATCTAAGAGTTGTGCTTATCACTCAAACATTCAAGGACATGACATTGAAGAATGTCCAGCACTAAGATTTAAGATTCAAAGCATGATTGAAAGTGGAAAAATAAAGCTACAGCTAGAGCCTTCAACCAGTGATATTGCAAACACAAACACAACTGTTGTTAAGGGTGATTCATCGAAACTGGCACCAAGGCATTTGAAAAGAAAGCGTGCAACAAGTCAAGCAGACTGATAGGGACATCATCTCGCCACTTGAGAATATCATTCTCCACATGCCCATCTTTAGGAGTAGCCGCTATCTTGTAATCTTTTCTAGACTTTTGAAATGAACTACGGTCGACCTGATTCCTGTTAGTAGCAGGATACGTAGGCGCCCATGTTGGGTCCGGTCTTAATAAATAAAAATTCCAATTTCCCCCCAAGTCGAACTGGAGAAATTTTGTAGACGGCTTATCCCAAGCCATATTCACATAATCAGATTTCCGCAATGGCATAGCAACGAGAAGCACAGATTCAAAGCCAAAGCTCAATGTTCAACGCAAGGCAACCACTTCCTTTTATACTAACAAATTTTCTTTGAGTAACGCAGCACCGATTTTTAGCTACTCCTCAGCGATAATGCACGGCATACGAATCTTAGCATCAAGAAAACCTCACGAAAGTCATGAAGCAAAGGGTGATTCAAGGATGATTCAAAATCAACACAAATTTCGAAACTCATAATTTTGTTTGAGCGCAGGAATTTTATTCATGGAAACATTTTAGCAAGGTGAAATATCACCAAGGCTTCCAGTTGCGAAAGCCGAAGTATGCTTACAGCTTTGCAGGGACTGCGCATCGAGCGGTTTGAATCTTCCTATAACACGCACAAATATTATTGCTTTCAAATGCTCTGCCATGCACTACTATTTTAAATAGCACGCACCGCATATGCACTATTGCTTTAAATTCCCCGCACTGCATGCACTACTATTTTAAATACCACGCACTGCTGCTTTAAATTCCCCGCACTGCATGCACTATTATTTTTAATACCACGCACTGCATATGCACTATTGATATAAATTTCCCGCACTGCATGTACTACTCTTTTTAAATACCACGCACTGCATATGCACTATTGCTTTAAATTTCCCACACTGCATGCACTACTATTTTAAATAGCACGCACTGCATATGCACTATTGCTTTAAATTCCCCGCACTGCATGCACTACTATTTTAAATACCACGCACTGCATATGCACTATTGCTTTAAATTTCCCGCACTACATACGCACTACTGCTTTCAAATGTCCCACACTGCAAAAGTACCGCACCTGCATTGCATTATTACTTTCAAATACCCCGCAAAGGCACAACATCATTGTTCGCAAACGCACAGCATTTGGGTTCGTCCACCCTAAAATAGGACATATTGGGTTCGTCCACCCTAAAATAGGACATATTGGGTTCGTCCACCCTAAAATAGGACATATTGGGTTCTTCCACCCTAAAATAGGACATATCGGATTCTTCCACCCTAAAATAGGATATCAGGTTCTTCCACCCTAAAATAGGATATCGGGTTCTTCCACCCTAAAATAGGATATCGGGTTCTTCCACCTTAAAATAGGATATCGGGTTCTTCCACCCTAAAATAGGATACTTGGGTTCTTCCACCCTAAAATAGGATACTTGGGTTCGTCCACCCTAAAATAGAACATATTGGGTTCGTCCACCCTAAAATAGGATGCTTGGGTTCTTCCACCCTAAAATAGGATGCTTGGGTTCTTCCACCCTAAAATAGGATACTTGGGTTCTTCCACCCTAAAATAGGATACTTGGGTTCTTCCACCCTAAAATAGGATATTTGGGTTCTTCCACCCTAAAATAGGATACTTGAGTTCTTCCACCCTAAAATAGGAGACTTGGGTTCTTCCACCCTAAAATAGGACATTTCGGGCTCAACCGCCTTTTATATGTTGAATGGGTTGTGCACCGCCCCTTTGAAATTCCTGCATATTTAAGGCTGAGCACCGCCTTTTCATGTTGCACGGGCTGCGCACCGCCCTTTTAAATTTCTGCATAAGGCTGTGCACCGCCTTTCATATGATGCAGGGGCTGCGCACCGCCCTTTGCATCGCTCTCATATACTGCCTGGGCCATGCACCGCCCTTTTAAATTTCTGCATAAGGCTGTGCACCGCCTTTCACATTCTGCATGGGCTGCGCACCGCCCTTTGCATCGCTTTCATATATTACATGGGTCATGCACCGCCCTTTGCATCGCTTTCATATATTACATGGGCCATGCACCGCCCTTTGTAAATTTCTGCATAAGGCTGAGCACCGCCTTTCATACATTACATGGGCCATGCACCGCCCTTTTAAATTTCTGCATGGGCTGCGCACCGCCCTTTGCATCGCTTTCATATATTACATGGGTCATGCACCGCCCTTTGTGAATTTCTGCATAAGGCTGAGCACCGTCTTTCATACATTACATGGGCCATGCACCGCCCTTTTAAATTTCTGCATGGGCTGCGCACCGCCCTTTGCATCGCTTTCATATATTACATGGGCCATGCACCGCCCTTTGTATCGCTTTCATATATTACATGGGCCATGCACCGCCCTTTGTAAATTTCTGCATAAGGCTGAGCACCGCCTTTCATACATTACATGGGCCATGCACCGCCCTTTTAAATTTCTGCATGGGCTGCGCACCGCCCTTTGCATCGCTTTCATATATTACATGGGCCATGCACCGCCCTTTGTAAATTTCTGCATAAGGCTGAGCACCGCCTTTCATACATTACATGGGCCATGCACCGCCCTTTTAAATTTCTGCATGGGCTACGCACCGCCATTTGCATCGCTTTCATATATTACATGGGCCATGCACCGCCCTTTGTAAATTTCTGCATAAGGCTGAGCACCGCCTTTTATACATTACATGGGCCATGCACCACCCTTTTAAATTTCTGCTTAGGATGCGCACTGCCCTTTGCATCGCTTTCATATATTACATGGGCCGTGCACCGCCCTTTGTAGATTTTTGCATAAGGCTGAGCACCGCCTTTCATACATTACATGGGCCATGCACTGCCCTTTTAAATTTCTGCTTGGGCTGCGCACCGCCCTTTGCATCGCTTTCGTATATTACATGGGTCATGCACCGCCCTTTGTAAATTTCTGCATAAGGTTGAGCACCGTCTTTCATACATTATATGGGCCATGCACCGCCCTTTTAAATTTCAGCATAAAGACATTGCACGGCACCTGCCTTGCCTTGTTATCATTTTATTAATGCCCTGCATATGCTCGCAGCCGCATTGCGCCGCACTTGCATCGCTGTTTTTCAATATTTATTCTTACTGCCTATTTTTCATCTAGTTTTTAGTTTCGCAGGAGCTTTAGCGCAACGTGGAACTATTTCTTCGGTAGCGAACTGGGGCAATACGTCGGGAAGGACAAGCAGACTTCTCGACAAGGGTCAAAGATCTACCTCGAACACTCGGCTCCAAATCCAAATCTTCCGTTCACATTCCAGCACAATCAATTTTCAGATCTCTATCACAATACCCAGTGTCATCATAATTCGACACTGGGACAATATTTTTTTTGCGAAGATTCACATCAAATCATGAGTTACCAGTCATAGGTGTCGTAGTCTTCCCAGAACTACACACGGCCTGATTCTCGTGCAACCCGAGATATGTAGGCGATTCAGAGACCAGAGTTCGGCCGTAATTTTCTTTACCCTTAGTCCTCCACAATCCTTTAGGCGGGACAAAATAGGCTACTAAGTCAACGTCTTTGCCCGAAAATTCTTTCATCATTACCAGGCAAAGAGAGACAAGTTGTTGACACCCAATTTTGTCCCGCCTCTCCCCGAAATACCTATTTATACCTCTGGTATTTTGAGAAATTAAAAAATATGCATTTTAATTTTACTATAATTATTAGTCTTTTATTAACACCCACCTTTTATTATTCCACTGCAGTTATTATTATTATTATTATTATTATTATTATTATTATTATCATTATTATTATTATTATTATTATTATTATTATTCTTAAATTATCATTATCATTATTCTTAAATTATCATTATCATTATCATTATTATTATTAATTACTAATCATTATTATCAGCGTTATTTGTTATCAATTATTAATCATCATTATCATCGTTATTTTTATTAATAATTATTATCATTATTTTATCAATAATTGTTATTTATTATTATTATTATTATTATCATTATTATTATTTCTTATTATTATTATTATCATTATTATTTCTTATTATTATTATCATTATTATTTTATTATTACCCCTATTATTGTTATTATTATTAATTTATTATCATTTTGTTATTATCAATAATTGTTATTTATTGTTATTATTTTTATTTATTAATTACTATCATATTTATTATTATTATTAATTATTATCATTTTTTAATTATCAATGTTTGTTATTTACCATTATTATTATATCTATTATTATTTTTTATCACCATTATCATCAACATTATCATTATTACCATTATCATTGTTATTAGCAGTATTACTACCGCTATTTATTTGCTACTATTATTTAGTATTATTGAAACTTGCATTTCTCGACGTTTCTACCAACTTCCGCACACACATCGCATTTATTTCGCACATTTAAATGATAGCGTTTGTTATTATTGCACGGTCATTCGCGACATCATATAATTTTTACCCGGGTCTTTTTATAATTACATATTTCCGTATTAGGTGATATTCTGGCACCCTTAGTACATCGTTAATCAAAATGTGTCTCTTATTCAAATTTAGAAGCCAAACTATTTCTTGCACTCAGTCCGTATTTGGACTTACCGGACCCCAAATCAAAGTCCGATTAATTCCTAATATTTTTGGACTAGACCATATTTTTTATCTCAATTTTTAGATCAGCCCATGTTTAATTTACTAGTCCATTCTTTTAAATACCCAGTCTAAAATTTGACCCGGTCCACAAATGGACCGGGTCCAATTCATTTTTCAGCAAAATAAGGGAAACCCTAAAAAGGGTTTCCCCTTCATTTCCCCTCATTTTTCCATTTCTCCGTTGTTTTTCTCCTTCGTCTCCTCCTTTCCTTTTCCAAACCCTAGCCGCCCCCTCTCTTTTCTCTCGCCGCCGCTCCCACTTCCCCTCTTTCCCTCCTTCTTCTCCGCTCCCCACTCACCCTTGTCCCCCACTTCTCTCTCTCTCCCGCTCCTCCTTCCCCTTTTCAGTTCAAAAACAACAAAAACAAAAACCTATAAAGAAGGGGAACGAAGGAGAACGGAGAAAAGGGAGAAAAGACAGGAACAGAGACAAGCACAACACATTCAGAAACCCCCAAACGAATTGGGTTCTTAAATCGCACAAACCCCTTTGATAAATCGAGTCTTTTCACCTGAAGATTCCCTAGAAATCAAAGCTTTCGTTCGTTGCCAAAAGTCTTCTAAGCAAAAAACTTCAACTCTAACAGTCTTTTATTTCCGAGAATCGAGTTCTTGTTTGAAGTTTCGAGTGTATATTGAGGATTTCACACCTTGTTCGCTGCATCTGAAGAAGGTGCGTAGTTTACTCTCCATTTTCCCTTTTGTGTGTTAGTGCTAGTTGATTATTAGGGCATGATAATTAGTTAGCTCGATAGAAAGACCTGTTTGTATTCTAGCATTTTTTTTTTATTTAGTTAGTCTAGCATGTTAGCGTAACTGAGCACGTCCTTCTGGTGGCTGAATAATACTCATGCATGCTAGTTAATTCGGTTTCCTAAAAGATGTTGGCTATGTAATGTGCTGTCCTGGTGATTTTGTTGCTTTCGTCAGTAAGCTCAGTTTGTCTAGCATGCTCTAATATGCTCTGTTAAATAAGTTGACTAAGCCTGCCTAAACTGAGCATGTTTGGCCCAACTTGATTCATCTTAACCTGTTAATGTATTGGTTTAGTCTATATAAGCATATTTGTGTTAGTTCAAGCATAATGTTTAGTTCTAATGAACCATGTTTATATGCTAGTTTAGCTCAAAGTTTGTGCAGCATGCTTGTGTTAGTTTGATCTGCCTATTTTAAGCATGAAGATTCAGCCTGTAAATTGATTATGTTTGGTCCAGTTTGGTGCTTTTGGTTTAAACTACTTATATGTTGGTCTTTGCAAGCATGTTCATGTTAGATTTGAATTATTCAAGCATGACAGTTAGCTTATTGAGTGCACTTAAGTGTTAGTTTAGTTTGATTGGCCAAGATAGATGCTTATTCAGTTTGGCTCCTGGGTTGGGTTGATCAGTCCAGTCAAGCATATTCATGTGATAGTTCAGCTTGTTAAGTTGAACCTGTTTAGCATAAAGTTTAGGTAGTTGAGTTGATAATAATGGCATGGTCAAGACATTGTTATTCCCAAATCTTGTTGTTTTAGTCCAGCCTCTTTTTTCCCTTGTCATCTGGGCATGTGATTTAATTTCTACTGTGTTAGATGTAATTCTTAGTTTAGTTTAAATAGGATAGTGACTCTACAAAGGATTTGAGTATGATACCATTGAAAATCTAAACCTGTTAAAATCATGTTCTTATTTTTTGTTGAGGTTAAATCCTGTTCAAATGTGTAAACTCTTGCTTCCCAAAACATTGCTTGATAAACTGATGTGATGCATAAGTATGTTTGTAGCAGCTAGGGCATAATTAAGTCTCAATTGGGCTAAGAGTGACCTGAGGTTCTTGTTTGTTTTGTTTGTGTTATCATCCTTGATCCTTTGCATCTGGCTCTTTCTATTTATATTTGTTCATCCAGAATTAATTATAAAAATAGGATCCCAGCATGGTGTATATCCAGCAGTCACCCCTTGTTTAGTTCTTGTGGTCATTTGTTTGGCTGGTTTTCCCCATACTGTGATTGCTGCCTTTGCCTGAAAATTCAAATTGTTGATCTTGTCGTATGAAACATGATCCAGTGCAGACCCACTCATATAATCCTATTGTGACCCTCATATAAGCTAAAATATTTATCATTTTTTTTTCATCCCATTCCTGAACATGATACTGCCTATATATAATATGTGCAAAGATGTCAAAAGGGGATCCTGAACTCATCATGACCATTTATTGCTTTTGCTATTAATTTTACAGCATGGCTGTTTCTGCTCAATTCAGCTGAGATTATTGCCTCTTTGTGACTTGAAATTATCAAATTTATTAATGACCATCTTAAGTATATGTGTCATAGACTAATTCCTTAAAATATCTGCCTAAATAACATGTTTGCTAGACTCTACGTTTGAATTATATCATGAGTGTTCGGGCTGGACTACCTGTCACTGCCCGCTGTCCCCCTCTCTATGACATAAAAAATGCTATGGGTTCTGTTTGTTCGCCTATGTAAGTAACAAAAATTGAAATATAAACTGGTAGTTGTCCTTACGTTTGATTAAAATACATGATGTGCGGCTGTTTGAAGTTTCTGTCTATGTCATGAGGATTGCCTATTTGTATATGTGTGGTGGTTAATCTGTGTAGGCATGGATTATCCTTAAGTATACGTGATATATACATAATTTATGACGTTGTTTGAATTCATATTCTATGTTTAACCCATTGATCGTATACTAATCTTTCTTTCATTCTTTTTTCGCATGAACCTCGCATACGAGTCCAAAGACTCGTCTCTCTCTCCGCTTTCGATGTCGGGCTAAAAACCCAACGGGATCCCTTCTCTGTCCAGCTCCCTACCTACATCAAAAAAAATAAAATAAAAATAAAAATCATTATTCTGGGCCAGGCCCAGTTCCAACAACCGCAGCAGCAGCCCAGTAATAAAAGTATCTGCTGGGCCGAAGCCCAGCAGTAGCCAACAGCGAACAACAATCTCAAAATGGGTCGAGCCCATTTAAATTATATATTCATCTGTTTATATTTGTGTATTTAATTTGTATTGTATGACTAACTTTTTTTTTTGTGTTATTTTCTTAATTTAGATGAACTTTAGATGAATTAGTGGACTAGTTTTAGTTATGGGTAGTCAACTTAAGAAAGAACTAGCAATCAATTTCATAAATTATCCTCTTCTCTTCATGCTTTTGTTTGAAATAATCAATTTTGCAAAAAACAAAAAATGACGTGACTATATATTAAAGGATTCACATATTATTATCTTGAGAATTTTGAAACATCATTAACAGGCAAATAGAAACTAAAAAGAATATTTTGTACTTCTAAAATACGAAGCCAATCAATACATCATCGTTTAGTTTGTTTTAAATATTTGTTAAGGCATTACGCAAACCCGCGTTTTCTTTTGCTTTTACATTTCATGCGAGTTTTTATTTTAATTAGCATCATTATTTAAAAAATTTGCAACATTTATAAGTTTATTTTATATGGCGTTTGCAGTTTCCTTTTATGCGAATTATTATATTTTCTACAAATTTCATTCTAAACGGCACTTTTTTTAATCTTAACAACATTTCTAAATTTTATGGCATTTGAAGTCTCCTTTTATACAAATTATTATCTTCTTTTCCATAAGTTTTATTAGTATTTTATTTTAAATCTTAGCGACATTTATAAACTTCTATATGAAATAGCATTCTAAAATCTCCTCTTATGTGGAATTACTAGTCCCATTTTAACAACCTTATTACTTGAAGTCCTTTTTATAAAATGACATTTAAAATCCTTTTTTGCATAAATGGCTATATTTTGCAAGTCTTATCTGCACAAGCTATTTTCTTAAAATTGAAATACTATATCCAACATTGATTAATTAACCCAAGTTTGGTCGGATAACCGTAAGTTAACGGATTCTAAAGGATGCCTAACCCCTTCCCTTTAGGATAATATAGAACCCTTATCTGAATCACACTGGTTAAGCAGACCATTAACAGAGGTTTAGCTTTAGCTTTACCTTAGTTAATATCTAGGTATCCTAATTCACCGTAAAATCAATTAGGTGGCGACTCCTTAAAACATAAGTATTTAGGAATCTCCAATATGTTGTACTCCGCTTCAACCCGGGTTAAAAGGGGGTATAACAGGAGGTATCCATGCCTCGGCTGATAAACAGAAAAAAGGGGAGAAATCACATGTATGCAAGGGAACAAGTGTTGACAAAGCATGGAGGAAGAATAATTATAGTAGGGAGAACTGAGAAACTTACGCCTGTCATTCCACCTCTTGGGAAAGGGCATGTACTCGACCGGAATAATGTCCGCGGTTCTTACCCGGACATAACGTTCCAACCACCCTCGATCTTTGTCCTCGTCGAGTTTGGAAAAGATCGGGTTCCGACCTCGCTTTGTGAGCCTTATCACGCTCCCTCGGAAGAGTCTCGTGGAATACAACCGGATGAAGTGCGCCATTGTGAATTCCCTTTTGACGTTATTGGCCAGTAACCGGAGGCAGACCACGGTCCTCCAGATAATCGGCCCAATTTGGGCCAAAGTCATATTGTACGTCCGGCACATCTCCAAAATAACCGAGTCGATTGGAGGGTTGAGTTTGAGCGTAAATGGACAGGTGTAAACGTATAGAAAACCTTCTCAATGATCGGTAATAGACTCGTCGAGCCCAGGGGCGAACACTTGCACCGGACGGTTATCCCATCCGTAGTCGGCCCGGACCTGGTCAAGTTTATCCTCCGTAATAGACGAAGGATATCGCCTTACGTCGAAACCTCTATTCGCGATCGGAGAAGGCTTCTCGACATCAAATTCTTTGTTGTAGTTGGGTTTGGTCGGCACTATGTCCAAAGCAGTCGGTTCAACGAAAGTTTTTCCCTTGAGTTTTGAGTTTGGCTCAGCTCCCTGAGAAGAAACCGAGGGAACATCTTGGGAAGTAGTTTCGGTGTTGGCAGACATTTGGAAGATGTGAAAAAGAAGATTTGAGAATTTGAAGTGGGAAACGAAACAATTGGAGGAAATATAAGAAAGATGGAAAAAGCAGTTGAAGAATGCAAAATGAAAAGTGAATGAGGTAACAAAGGAGCACTTTCAATCAAAATATAGCAAATGGGGAAGATGGCAAGTTGATTTCTTACGATCAAATGAGAAAGAAATGATGAATTGGAACAATCTGGTGAGCAAGAAATGAAGTGAAGAAGTGAAAATGGGAAAATGAAATGGCCAAGGGCCTTATATAGGCGTAGGAACTGTAGCGGTTACAGAGAGCTACCAATCGGGCGGCGACACGTGTCCCACAATTAATGAGACGTGATATGAAGCGACGTGCGTTACGGCGGTTCCCGAGGTCGGCCATTTGGGACGAGACACATGGCCGATGTCAGAACGACGTGACATAACTGTTCCCGCCAAAATTAAAAGATAAGAACGAGCTTATGAAACCACTGGTTTTGTGACTTATCCACTTCCCGTTACTCCGGTAAAACTACGGTCTGGAAAGTGTGGGGACTATATGTATACGGTAAAAATCGGGTATATGCAAGACTGGAGGCCGAGGGTAGGACCAAATGAGTACGAGTATGTTCGGTCTTTTCTTCAGGCCGAGGGGATTGCACCGAAGGCGGCTGACCCAAGATGAGAGAAGTGTATCCGTTGATCCGGCGTCACCGAACCAAGACTCAACGTGGTCGTTAGTCCGGTTTCTCCATGTCCGAACTTATCGTGACCGTTGGTCCGGTTTACCAGTTGCGGTGCTGCCACGCGTCAAGACTGTTCTGTCATTTTGTACTGACAACCGTACGGGTGTCAGACCATACGGTTCTACCTTATCCTTTTAGGGTTTCTTTATTTTAAAAGGCTTTGTATTGTATTCAAGGCCCGTGAGGCAAACTTATAAATAGAGGACATTTTCCTACTTTTAGGGGTTGACTTTTGAGATCTAGAACATTGTAATAGAAATTTATATTGAAACTCCCTCTCTCTCTCTGATTTTGGTCCGGATCTACAGTGTTCTTTGGCTTTATTTATCCACTCAATACCAGATATTGCCATATATATATATATATATATATATATATATATATATATATATATATATATATATATATATATATATATATATATATATATACATATATATTTAGCTTAATCACCAATATCAACATACTTGTTCAAGGCATTAGCATATATATCCATACATACATATTATAGCATACGAACCCATACATATTTCATATCGACCAAAAGTAGATTAAAATTTATCCATATATCATATACCTCACTTGCAAATTTAATTGTTACCTAAATTCGGGATAAATATCCTCAAGAAAATTCAAAGAATGCATAGACAATACAATGCTTGGCCAGCGAAGGGCCACATTACGCGTGACACGTTGCTAAGAATCAAACCTGTAATAGCATTGCTTAACAGTACAGTGACTAAGCTAATGTGTGATGTTGAGATCGCAACTAATTTCTTAATTTGTTCTTATGCGGTTGACCATCTTTCTTTTTATAAGTAAAAAGTAATCCACTACTGCTGAGTACTTTCTCCGTCTCAATTTATATTACATAACTTCACTGAACATAAAGTTTAAAAAATAAAGGAAATTTTTTTAATTGTATAATTTAAAATAAGTTAAAGATATTTGTGCGGTTATAGATCATCTCCTTAAGCGTGATAAGTAAAGTTTAAAGTTAAATTATTATCAAATATGAAAATGTATCATTCGTTTTAGGATAAACTAAAAAAAAAAGTGTATCACATAAATTAAGACACAGGTAATAATTAACTTTGATGGAAAATTATAAATGGAATCTAATCTTGTTATGTCATACAAACTATTATCACGTCCTTTCTGCATTTAAAGTTTAAGAAAAAACCAATCCATCTAGCCACCAACTACGGAGGAAATTCCAACTTCACATACTCGTATCTAAATCAAATATTTAATCGGGAAACAAATGATTAACCCTTAATAATCTTTAGGTATGCCAGAAACTTTTTACATTTGGGCGCTGAGTTTTGTCTATATAATTCTTTTTTCGTGCATGATATAAAAATAAAAGTAAAATATTTTCCCTATATTTTCAGGTAGAAAATACTTCCTTTATTAAAAATTTATACCCGCGACAACCTTCCTAAATTTGTCTACAGATTCCTCATGGCCACCTAAATCTAAGCTTGTTCCAATTGACACCTAAACCACTTCGAATTTGAATCACTTAGATAATTTTTTAACAATCAGCGGAAAATGTAAGTGTGTATAGTCCACTTACGGATGAGAACCAAAAAAGGGCGTCAAACCCAGAACCAAAATACAGCACATTAGTTCGGAATCCATGGAGTTTCGCCGGAAAACGAACAGCTTCGGCCAAACAAAGTGCAAAAACAATCTTAAACATAAAAAAGGCTCAAATAGGGACAGATCTAGTAACAATATATAAGAGAGACGTAGGTCGGAGAAGGGGAAACAATGCTCAATGATGTTGCTTCGACGGTAAATCACTAGAGCAACGCCAGAGTTACGCATACGACCATGTTTTATACAGAGCAAGCAATATAATTTAAAATCAAACAAATCCAGTTCAACAAAGACGAACCGAACCCAAGAGCCGGAGGAGGATGGTGAGACAGTGGCGGCGTTGAGGAGTTGCTACCAAGAGGAAATTTTTTTAAAAAAAATGAAAAAAGAGAAATTGGAGAAAGGAAAAAAAGGAAAAAAGGAAATGAATTAAGCATTTTTTAGTTCCCGGACGCGCTTAAGGAGAGTGGAACACACCTACTTAGCCATGTCTGCAAAAAATGTCTAAGTAGTTTAAATTTGGATTAATTTAGATGCCAAATTGGAACAAACTTTGATCTATGTGGACAAGTTTAGGGGGCCGCTTATGACTTTGGCCTAAACTTTAATTTTACCCCGTCTTCCAATTTATCTTTCTGGTCCCAATCCTGTGAAAAGGAATAGAATTATAGGTGGTGGCTTGACTGAAAAGGTTAGCTAGCTAGCTGGAGGTCTTGAAGAGTTACTAGAATGGTTGAATTTTGAAAATATTGCATTACGAACAATAATCGGAAGTTTCCTTGTTTGTCTAGCTGTGGAATGGAAGTGTTGAATGGTGTTAGCTCTGAGGCTTAGAATGGTCGCGTCTTAGTTTAGATGTGAAAAATTAGAAAAAGCTAAAACATCATTATAGTCTTTGATTTGAGGGGACGAGAGATTGCTAAGAAAATTTTAAGACTAATGAGTAATCATCCACTACTTGTAACTGGAGACAACAGTTCTTAGCAACAGTAATTGAATACGCTATATGCATGAAATGATCCAGATGTGATGGTTCTGTGTTTGACTTTTAAATTGTTGGGAAATACTTAGTACTCTGTCTGTCCTAAGTTGTTTGAAATTTTTCATTTTTTTAGAGTTAAATTTCTTAATTTTAATTGTGTATTTGAACATAAAATTCTTAAATTTTTTGAAATAAAATTTACATATTTAGAAATTATGTAAAAAGTACTATAAGTCACCATAATTAATGATTTAAATATTTAAAAAACATATGAAAAAATTACGGTAAAAAATCAACTCGTTTGACTCTCGAAAAACGAAAAGTGTCAAATAATTTGGGACAGAGGGAGTATGACTTTTGAAAGCTAATGAATGATAAAGCATGAACAGTCACACAATATCATATCATATCAATAAATCTATTGAAGTATCAAATCGTGTAAGCACACATACTATGAATGTCACAGTCAACTTTGTTAACCTAGCTCATACTCTGCCAAACACATGAACTAGATGATTTAAATGTATGCAAGCAACATATATCACCTGCTTTTAAGAAAAAACAATCAAATCAAGAGTTAAAATTTCACTTGCTTTATAACAGGTGGACAAATCTCTCTTAAATGTTGATCTTTGTTCAAATAAACTTTAGTAACCTCAATCGATTCAAAATCATAAATAATGAGTCCAAATTAGGTTAGGAGAACTATTCCAAAAATTTTAAGATGCCTAAGCATCAAAGTCAACCTAATTGATCAATTCAAACCCGTCCATCGTGGGTCAGCGATTCAAAATATAATTTTTTTACATGAATGTGTTACCTAAGCTGGAGTTCAGTTCAATAATCAAAGCTCTATTTTGATATATTTGCTAAGTCAAATCATTGTTTTTTAATTTTAAGTGTAGGTCTAAAATCTCAATTTTAATTAGCCTCTTAAATCTCTATTTTCGGGGCCCAATTTCTATGAAAGTTACTTATAATCATAAGTTTGATGTAAGGAATCAATACCTCAAATATATGGGGTTGAAACTCCACCTTTTTGTGATGCAAACCTCAAATTTTCTTTTAAAAACGTTGTTGGCTCAATTCTACTGGAGGGGATCCTTTCCACTAAAAAATGGAACATTTAAGCATCTAATCATATAAAATGTTTGAAAACTTTATGACGTGATTAATACTAACAACATTTTAAAATAATCGATCACTTTCTGGTAATTTTTTTCCTTTTTCATGTAAACTATTTGGAGAGATTGATTTGGAAGTGCAAAATTACAATATTTATGCTGCTAGATGTTTGTGGCATATATAGTTGCAATCATAAATTTACTAAATTCACTACTAACTAGTCACAACAATTTTACTTGCCGAGAGGAATCTATTAGTGATGAAAAGAAGTTTGAAAACAATTGTTTGCATGGTCCTTTTTCTTTACTAATTGATTGGCTGCTAGCTCCAACAGACAAATTATACAAGTTGCGTGTCTTGCCGAAACTTCAAACCTATTTCTTAATTGATCAATCGCCAATGTATTGCCTCATTGTGTAAAACGAAACAATGACAACTTCTCGCTTTCTGTTCACAAACTTAATTATATATACATATATAAGAGTCCTATTCCCAAGCAATTAATTTTCTTATCCCTATGCAATTGATTTTTCAACAGTGATGCTTTTGTTTATTCTATTTTTTCAAGAGATAGGTACGTACTTTGTCTCTCGACTTAGCTATCTTCTTACTCCATTTCATCTTTTTCTCTACTGTTGTCTGGCACAAGACACTAAAGAACAAAAATCCAGTCTGGCCCCCATGCATAAACCCCATTTGCGCAGAACAGATATTCTCCTCACCTAACAATTACTCGCGTATGGTTCGGTTAGAAAGGACCGATGATTAAAGTGCAGATTTGAAGATTAAATTCGAGCTGTAGTAAGAGGTGGAACTAGAGTTTGAAGTTTATAGAATCAAACTTTTTGCCTTTTTAGATTAATGAGTTCTAAATTAATAGTTTGTGCATATTAATTGGATTCCTTAATACCAATACAATACGTACTTGGATTGAGGTTACTGGATACGGCTAGACCCGTACCTTGGTCTCTAACTCTGCCACTGGTTGTAATCTTCTAGATGTCGAGCGTTCATTGCCTTTCAGATTGTTATTGGAGAACAATAACTTTTAGCTAGCTAGGTGGTATAACGACTGTAGAGAAATATAGCAGAAGAAAAGTAAATCGAGGAGACCTTCTGCTAGCCCAAGATCGTTAACTAAGATCGGAAGATTCAACTAAAGAAGAGGAAGCTTTGGAAAAGGAAGTGTTTACTTGAATTGACTTGAATTGCTTTGAAGTGGGTTGTATGGGTTGGTTACAAATTACTAAGGCCACCCCTATTTATACTTGTGTAGGGATGGTTCTAGAAATTATTCTAGATACATCTACAAGAAAAATCTAGTAAACTTTATCTTCTACCACTACTCGAATATCTAGATTTTTCTTTAAGATAATTATCCAAGATCCTACACTAGACTATTCTAGATCCCATACTAAATATCTAGGATTTTTTGTACCTCCAAAAAATCAACTTTATTTCTTCACAACGACCAGTGCTCTTGACTTTCAAAATTGTTACAAATCCTTGATTCAAATTCTTTTGTATGGCAGAAATACTACTATATAATTTTGGGATTTAAAAGAGTATAAATGATAGTTTATTCACAATATATGGTTTTACAAATTTGAATTATTTCTAAATATTTTGGAAGTTGAACTTTGAATATAAACATGCAAAGAAATACTCTATCCGTTTCAATTTATGTTGTGGAAGCTAGTGATAAGAAACTTAGTTAAGAGTTAGTTAGTTAGTTAGTAGAGGGGCAGTTTAGCCCTTTCCTTTATACCCAAAATCATATGTGAACCTATTACCTTATTAATCCGTGCTAAAAATAGTGACTCCTTTCTATATTTTAAAAAATAATTTACCTTTATATAATGATTTATAGCCACACAAAATATATGTCACTTATTTTACATCACAAATTTAAAAATCTCCTTTTTTTTTTTAAACTCTATGCCCAGTAAAATAAGTTCACGTAAATTGAAACGGAGGGAGTAACATGTTTTGTGAGCATCACATGTTATTCAAGGAATTCAAAATACAAGTTGAGATATCAAATCAAATTGACGTGCAACCACCTGAAAGAATTGGCCATGTTTTGGTGGGTGACTAGTGAGTAGTGAGACCATAATAGGGAATCAATCATACATCTTCCCCTTTTCAAACCCAAACCACACGAGGGTGAACCACCCTACGTATCTTGTAGCCTCAGTATTCGTAGAGTTCGCAACCAAAATGCCCAAAAAAAAAATCATTTTGAATCAAAATATCCCAATAAAAAAAAAAGTTACAAAACTACCTTTACTGCGCTAAAGTACTTAACCTAACGGACCCGTTAAGTGCTTTAGCGCAGTATTTTACTGCGCTATAGCAATTTTTCTCTCACCTATAGCACAGTAAAATACTGCGCTATAGGACTCCACATTAAACCCATCGGGTTCCACAACTGCTCCCTCCAATGGCCAAAAAAAAAAAAATTTTTGAAAACGCCATTGGAGGCGAAACCAAGGTGGTCCCCACATCCAGAAACGTCATTTTCTATTTCGTCCGGAAAGTTTAGATTCTCGGTATATTCAAGTCAAGAAGCAAGATTCTAAGTTCGAATTTTGGGAAAAAGCGGCGTACAACTTGATTAAAATAACTCTACAAAAAATCTTCGATTAAAGTTTCCTACTATGAACTTTTGTTATTATTTTGTTATATACATTATATTCTAAGCATGCTTAACATTTAATCCTTGCTATTTTCCAAAAAAAAAAATCAATTTTTTTTTTGTTGTTCGGACTATTTTTTTTTTGTTTAATTCATTATTTGTTAAATGTTTATGAATTGTTAATTTGTTAAATATTTATGAATTGTTTATTTGTTATATGTTTATGAGTTGTTAATTTATTAATTATTTATGAATTGTTCATGAATTATTATTTTGTTAATTGATTATTTGTTAAATATTGATTATGAATTTATTAGTTGTTAAATATTGTTTATAAATTGAAAGAAGTTGATTGGTAATGAATTATTATTTTGTTAACACTTTGTTTGGATGATTGTTATGTATTGTTTCATAATGTATCATATTGTGTTGTATTGTATAGGACCAAATCAGTGGTTACATAAAATAGGACCTTTCGTCGTTACATAACAATAAAATTAAAGTAACAATCAAAGCAAACATTGTATTTAAACTAACAACATAATATAATACAATAGGTAACAACCATCCAAACAAGTTGTAAATGATTATGAATTGTTAATCTATATTATTTTAAAAGCGTGAATATATATGTTAAATAAAAAAATATTATCTAAAAAAGAATAGTTAAAGTTCTTCTTTTCATAAATACATAAGTTAACGAAAAAAATGTAAAGTTTGTAGGAAAATATGTGGTCAACGAATATACTCTTTTAGTCTAATTTTATCGTAGTTGTGTTGGCTATTTGGTCAACTAAAAATATATAACATATTCAAAATAGAGTTCTAAACAAATATTACTGCTGAATTTCGATTCCCAAAATAATTAACTTAAAAGTCTTTGCCATCACATAATTCAAAAGTAATTAACTTAAAAGTCTTTGCCATCACATATGTGTCCTTACTATCACATATTAAATTTACTGCATATCCCATGTTAATTATTCACAAGATATAATACTACATAATTCACATATTTCCTACAAATTTTTAATTAGTTAATATAATTTATCTTTCATTTCAAGAATAATGACTAATTTAGTTTGTATAGACCGGACTCTTTCAGGGATCCGAATGTTCCCCCTTGGCCCGATGTTCCCCTAGGGCCCGATGATCATCCGAGGCCCAATGATCACCCGGGGCCCGC
Organism: Lycium barbarum; assembly: GCF_019175385.1. Taxonomy (NCBI): domain Eukaryota; kingdom Viridiplantae; phylum Streptophyta; class Magnoliopsida; order Solanales; family Solanaceae; genus Lycium; species Lycium barbarum. The sequence continues at coordinate 62,529,636 of NC_083348.1, read as the reverse complement.
TGATAGATTAGTATTGTCTTTGCAAGGCAATCATAGGTCAAAGTTATTATGGGCCGGTACTATAGGGATATCTACTAGGCTCCACCCCCGTAGGCTGCAGAGAGCATGGACTCTTTTACGCGAGCACCCCCCACACCCTCGCGTCTTGGATATATTGTTTCGGGGCGGCATCTACCGTTGCGTGTTCGTTGGTCGGGTACAACATGATTGGGTGCTCATCACGGCCATGGTTGAGCCGTGGAGGCCAGAGACACATACATTTCATCTTCGCACTGGTGAGGCCACGATTACACTTCAGGATGTGAAGGTCCTCTTCGGATTGCGGGTAGATGGAGAGCCACTATACACTCGGTACGAGCCTCCTCCTAGTCAGACGTGGGCGATAGAGTTGACTAGGCTCACCCACTTCGTGCCTGATGCCGAGGGCCAGATTTCGGGATAGAGTAGGGTTAAGATTAGTGCACTTTGCACTTATTTGGAGGGTCTACATCCGGTTGTGGACGGCACCCCGCAGGACGATGTTGATCGTCATGCCCGTTTGTACCTGCTTATTATATTAGGGGACATCTTGTTCCCGAACTCATCGGGTGCCGTTGTCAGTTTACGTTATTTGGTTTTCTTGGAGTATCTGGACCGCTTGGGAGACTACAGCTGAGGCGGTGCTGTTTTGGCGTATCTTTACGGATGCCTGTGCCGAGCGTCTATTGGTGTTGTTAGAGATGTGTGTGGATTTTTTGCTCTTTTCCAGGTAATATTTTAAGTGTGCCTTCCTTTAATGTAGACAAACCTCTTGAAACGACGACTTAAAAATCGTATTTTCTAATATCGCTTACAGTTATGGGTGTGGGAGATGATGCTGCCTTTTCAGCCCGTACCTAGGCATCACCTCGAGATTGACATGCCTTATGCGAGGAGGTGGACAGCGGGTTTTGACCGGGATGTGGATACGCACAACAGTATTCTTCCATTCCGGGACCAGCTTGATCACATGACGGATGATGTGGTAAAGCTATTTAACTTTACATTATTAATTTAATTAAACGACTTTTCTACTTGGTGATCGCTGATTTTTATTTATATGTTATGTAGCTATTTATATGGACGTCGTACGCTGTTATATTAGATGGTTTGCCGGCCTTTTGCAGGGCAGGTCAGGGGGTTTGGAGGTCGCGGTGTCCATTGATACACCTGGACATCGTAGATGACCACATGTCCGAGCGTGTCTTACGACAGTTTGGGCATACACAGGGTATACCCCCTGACGTTCGTCATGAGCTCCGACACTACCAGCGGGACGATTGAGCTGCCGTTGATGATGATTTTCTGGCTTTCATGGATGTCCAGCTATACCGTTGGGAGAACAGGTTGGGCACTTTAGCGGTGGTCGGCCATTTAACTCCCATTGAGGATTACATGCGCAGGTATCATCAGATCACACGCCGATTGATCGGCAACCGAACTTTGCATCCCCCTAGAGATGTAGGATACTCAGCACTCGCGGGGTAGTACGAGGCATTGGTAAGTTTATCGTATTTAAATTTATTTAATTGCATTAATTGTTACGTTTTAAAAAATAACTTTTTTTTTTACTGTTGAACACAAATGCAGCTGGTGGCCGTACAACGTTTACACATCTTGAGGTTAGAGCATATGCCTTACCTTGGGCTTGCGGGGCTTGCGTCGGAGATGATACGGATATCCGAGGATGGTATTCGGCAGGCAGGAGAGATTAGGCGCAGGGAGGAGCCTGTTCCGGAGGCTGAGTATCAGGTAGCGCCAGGAGGAGGACAGGGTGCTCCCAGAGGAGGAGGCCGTGATGGCAGAGGACGCGGTGCTGCCGGAGGACGCGGTGCTGCTGCTAGAGGACCAGGTGGTGGAGGACACCATCTAGTAAATGAGGCGGATGAGGCCGATCCCATTCCAGAGGGAGTTCACGGTCTAGTCCATCCGCAACCGTTCCAGGCCGGTGGCAGCTCAACTAGGGACTCACCTACGTTTACGCTGACGCTCTTACTTGCTGAGATACCTGAGTCTTCATCACAGCCGAGCCAGAATGCATACATGGAAGAGCGTGATAACGTTGATTGGGCAACGTTACGCGCTTCGCTAGCTGATGAGCGGCCTGTGAGGAATTTAGAGGAAGCCAGGATTCTTGACTTCAATGAGTTTTTGATCCCGGTTAGTATTTAAAATACTTATTTGTTCATTTAAATTATTTATTTTAAATATATATATGTTACTCATTATTTAGTAATATTTTATATTTTAGGATTCGGCGCCAGCGGGTCCACCAGAGTCACCCACTCAGGCATTTTCTCATGGGTCTGCCGAGCCAGCGGTGTCTTCCCATGTGATTGTCGAGCCACAGGTAAGCTTTTTATGAAAATTTATTTTATTCAATATAAGGTCAATATTTAATATGCATATTTGATTATTTAAAGTACTTATTTTAAATATGTATGTTACTTATTATTTCATTTTTTTTTCATATTTTAGGATTCGGCGCCAGTGGGTCCACAGGAGCGACCCATTCAGAAGCATTTTTATCAGTCTGCCCAGGCAGAGGTGTCTTCTCATGAGACTACCGAGGCGCATGTAAGTTTTTTACTTAAAATTAATTTTATTCAATATAAGGTAGATATTTATTTAATTTTTATAACCTTTACTTGGACTTCGAACAGCATCTCGTCCAGGGGACTACCTTATATTCACCACCAGACCCATCTCAAGAGCCTACAGACCCATCTCAGGAGCCTACTCAGGCGCCTGTTGACACAAAGGTTTGATTCAATAAATAACGTTAATGTATTCAATATAAATAAGAAATGGTACTAATTATTATATATTTTTTAGGTTTATCCTTCGGCGCCCACGGTGGCAACTCCTGACGAGGAAGAGTCTGAGTTTCCAGACCCAGGTCATCATGAGGTTCTGCCTATGCGAGCGGGACTAGATCCCAAGAAGAAGCACATTCTAGTCAAGGGCGCACGGGCCAGGGGAAGAAGAGATGATCATTACTTGGAGCGCCCGGTTATTAAGAGGAAAAAGGGCGATGGAGACGATGGCAAGGGCGGTGGGGATGGTATGAGCCTTAGGCCTAGGAATAGTCTCCGTCATACCACATGTGGGACCCATCCTCGATGTTGTATATACATTAGTGTTGTACAATTTATCGTAAATATTATATTTTTTTTTGCATATTTATAAATATTATCTTAGTCTTTATTATTTTTTATAGTTTCACATCCTAAATTGATAATAAAAAATAAACGTGACACATTCGAAATAAAGTTAAGCATTAATTTAAAAATAAGACGAAACCCTAAAAGATAAATAACGTAAAGCTAATGACTATAAGTCTTCAAACAAAAAAGGACTTCGAGCACTTTTCAACCACTAAAACGACAATCCAAAGTATTGCTAATTCTTGATGTATTGAGCCTATCTTATTAATTGTAGAAATATAAGTAGGGTTCTATATAAAATATTGAAGTTCCGGAGTCTCAAAGCATGATTAATATACGGCTAAACTACGTAAAAAGGAGTGAAAATGTAATAAGAGATTGTTTTTGGAAAATGGTGGAGTCTTATAGCGCAATATTTTACTGCACTATAGGTGAGAGAAAAATTGCTATAGCGCAGTAAAATACTGCGCTAAAGCACTTAACGGGTCTGTTACGGTTAAGTGATTTAGCGCAGTATTTTACTGCGCTAAAGGTAGTTTTGTAACATTTTTTTTATTGAATATTTTGGTTCAAAATGATTTTTTTGGAGCATTTTAGTTCCGGACCCGTATTCGCATACCGGACCCAATATTATACAAAAGAATTGTTTATACTACAAGATATGAAACTATTAACCCAACATTAACAAGAGATCAAATAATACAAAAAAATATAGGGGATCTATGCGTAACTAGATGGTCTCACGTACACCAGATGACCCCGGCTATATAAGGTAAATGAAATTTATTGAATATCTATATTATAATAAAAGGAGGGCAATCTAGCTTAATATTAAGCCAAGTGGCGTAATATGAACAAGTCACTTGGCAACAAATTCTATTTGTATCAATTCTAAAAAGAAATTAATTGACATTATTAAATGAACTCACCTAATTTGGTGTATTTGATTGGAGAAAATTATTGATTGTTATTCTTGGATTCTAATTTATAGTCAACAATGCTCCTTTAAATGGTAAGATATAATATTGTTCTTTTTTACTTTCTACAATTAAGATAAATTCAAGCTCATATGAAGAGCACCCATACGATTAAATTGAATGCAATATCAAAATTAACATGTATAAAAAAATCATGATTAAAAGTCATTTGTTTAATATTTTCACTTTAAAATATTACCGTGTAAGTAATCTATTAGTAATATAGAAAATGATAAGTCTAAATGAAATTGAGATATCAACAATTAGATTTTATCACCTTTCTATTAATAATAGAATGGATCAATATCAGCGTAATTAGCAGGAAAATAAATAAATAAAGCTACTTTGAATTTTAAACCAAGTTCATACTATATATAGATGTAAAACAATTTAAACTTAAACTAAATAAATAAAAAATAGAATTTGATTAAATTGAAAGACAGTTACCTTTTTTAAACTAATCAAATGACTATCGTTCCTAAAAGTAAAAAATATGGAACACATCAAAGTTTTTTTCGTACTTCCTTTTAAGAAGAAGATTTTCTTTCAAGTTAGGGTACTAACAGAATCAAATCGACAAGTTTTACGGCTCTGATGAACTAAATTTTATGAAGAAATATCGATTTCCTTTTATATATTTCTCTTTCTATGTAGAGAAAATATTCTAATACAAATATTTGAACTGAAATAAAAAGTTTGAATTTGAATCAAAAGGTAAAACATGTGCAATTCAAATATCATCATATAAGGAATATTAGAATTTCTTTTCCGTAGATTGGGTTATCTTTGTAATGAATTTATAATGCAATAAAAATTTAAAATTGATTATACCCCCTAAAATTTAGGTAACTGATTATAAATTCTAAACTGTTTAATTCAAATTCTGAATTTAAAGTAGTTAGCCATATATTTCTGTGGAAAAATGGTTAAAAAATTATCTCCTTTTTCGGCTATCTTCTATTTATATTTTTTTTTTATTTTGCATTCTCTCTTATTAATTTGCTATATCTTATTTAAATAAATAATTCAAAAAATAATCACTAATTAGAAAAAACAACTGATGCCTTATATGAGTCCAGAAAATCTTCCCAAAATTTGTGGAGATAATTAAGTAATCAGTTACATATTATCAAATCATAAAATTAAGAGAGATTTAAGGAGAACTTCATTAAGAAAGATTTGAGTGGAAGTTACAAAAAAGATGAAGCGAGCACATAAATAAGGTATGAAATAATAGAATATCAATCAATAATGATCATAATTATGGTATATTTATTTTGTGCAAATTATTAAGCAAATAAATGGTGATAAATTTCTGGAGTCGTTCTATTTATGCCATCAACCAACTCTCCAAACATCCTTCTTGCTTTTGCTTTTCATTGCTTAAAATTTTCAGTGTTTATAATCTGTATTACATGTGTAGTTTCTTGATTGTATGTTGTTTTGCATAATTATGATATAAAGGTGATTGACTTTCTTGATCTTTTTATCCTTTCAACACCAGGTTTTGGTAGAGTAGGAGATCAAGCATGTTGATGAGAAGTTTTCTCAAAGATATCACTAATTCAAAATAAGAGCTAATGGAGGTTGAACGCTGAAATCACAACGTATGTTTGGAACAAGAAAATTATTTGTCGCGAACGATTTGAATTATTCATAGTGTTGATAATTGGTAAGTTTAGTGAATGCTTGATTTGGATACAAAAGTTTATACTTCCTCAGTCGCAATTTATGTATACTTTTCGCTTGCCAACATTCAAACTGCATGAATTTTGATCATCATCTTGAGATATAATTTTTTACCAAATTGATATGGTAAAAGTTATAACTTATTTTTCATGTAGTTTTCAAATAAAATATTAATTACAAATATTGAGTTAATCTAATCCAATTTAGCTTCAAAGTTTAATCAAATTAACTCTCGAAAAGTGAAAAATATCTCATAAATCATATTTTAATATGATTAATATTCTTTAATTTTGTTCACGCATGACGCGAGTATGAATATTAGTAGATTCATATAACAAACACGCCAAAATATTTTTATCCACTTTACATGGGCTACGATAATATTGAAATTTGTTTTTAAAAAGAAGAAAAGAGAACTACAGTCCGCCAAAATCTCTTGAGTATATATGGGTACTGACTTCACTTCGTACAAATATTCTTAAAGCTGTAAATATGCATCTCTTCATCTATATATATGCCAGTTTTTCCGCCATAGTATTATTGTACGAAGGGGACAAACTCAACAACTACACTAACAACAAAACAATTCAGAGATGAGTGCTGAGTGGTCTTTTCGTTTATAATTTCGACTTGACAGTTCTCTATAAAATAGCCTGTCTACATTACAAAGGTAGAAATAAGGTAGAAATTTAGGGGATTACACCGAACTTTCTCAGTATAAAAGAAAGAGCCTCAAACATTCAAAATCACTTAAACATCCCTCCAATTTCTTTCCATATATGCTCCACGAACAGAAGCTCATAACAAGACCTCTGTTTTATCCATATTGCTATGGACTCCTCTAAAAATCTTCTCCTTTTTATTCTCCTTATATTCTCTACCTTTTTCATGCAATTAATTCCTTGTTTATCTACTAAGCAATCAGTGATTCTACCCCTAAGAACCAAGAAAATATCATCTATGTCCCTCCCAAAACCTCCTAATAGAGTTGCTTTCCACCATAATGTTTCCCTTACTGTCTCTCTATCTGTTGGCTCGCCTCCACAGCAAGTTACTATGGTCCTCGATACCGGGAGTGAACTCTCTTGGCTTCATTGCAAGAAGACTCCAACCACACCTTCCACATTCAACCCACTAGTTTCTTCTTCCTACTCTGCTGTCCCTTGTTCTTCCACTACATGCAGAACAAAAACCCGGGATTTCTCTGTACCCGTTTCTTGTGACCCGAAAAAACTCTGCCATGCTACTCTGTCATATGCCGATGCTTCTTCCGTTGAAGGTAACGAAGGAATATATTTTATTCATAAACTCAAGAATCCCAGAATGCTCTGTACAATTCTCCATATTATAAAATAACGAGCAGTGCCCCTATTTAGTAGTAATATTTTCTCCGTCCCAAAAATATTATCTTAATTACTATTTAGACAGTAAAAGGATATGTTCCTTAACTACTTATCATTTTTTTAAATACTTTCTAAATATTTTAAATTGTTAACTTTTTTTACTTATAGTACTTTTTAAAAAAATTAAAAATTTTATGTCCGAATTCACACCGAATAGTAGTTAGTTTGACTCTTGTAATTTAAATCAAGACAATCTTTTGAAACTGAGGATAAAGTACGAAACTTACTTTGATTAAAAATTGATAAAAATCTATTCATATATAATTCTGACTATAAATTCGAATTAGACATGAATTAAAATTATTTTTTTCAACAGGTAATCTCGCTGCGGAGACTTTCTGTATCGACAATTTGAATTTACCCGGGATGGTGTTTGGGTGCATGGACGCAGGTTCAAGTTCAAACCCGGATGAAGACTCCAAGACAACCGGGTTAATAGGAATGAACCGTGGAGCGTTATCTTTCGTTTCACAGACGGGTTACCCGAAATTCTCATATTGCATTTCGGGTCGTGACTCTAACGGCGTTCTGTTATTCGGAGAAGCAATTTTGTCATGGCTTAGACCCCGAAAATACACTCCGTTAGTTCAAATGTCAACTCCGTTACCCTATTTTGACCGCGTCGCGTATACGGTCCAATTGGAAGGAATTAAAGTTGCGGGTACGGTTTTACCCTTGCCCAAATCCGTATATGTACCGGATCATACTGGAGCGGGACAAACCATGGTCGACTCGGGTACCCAATTTACGTTCCTACTTGGCCCGGTTTACACCGCATTAAAAAATGAGTTCATGAGGCAGACCAAAGGTGTGTTGAGGGTCTTGAATGACCCAAATTTCGTATTCCAAGGGGCAATGGACTTGTGTTATCTAGTGGAGTCGACTCGTACGACACTACCAACGTTACCTACCGTAACTTTAATGTTTCCAGGTGTTGAAATGAGTGTCACTGGTGAAAAATTACTTTACAAATTAGCAGGGGTGACACGAGGGAAGGATCAAGTGTATTGTTTTACAATTGGAAATTCAGACTTATTAGGGATAGAGGCATACGTCATTGGACATCATCACCAACAAAATTTCTGGATGGAATTTGATCTGGCTAACTCTAGAGTTGGATTAGCTGAAGTTAGTTGTGAATTAGCAAGTCAAAAATTAGGACTAGGCTTATAGAATCTTTTATTTAAGTTGGCAATTTGTATTTTTGTAAATAAGCAAGCATGTAGGGCACTGTGTGGACATGGGAAGTATTGTTTTTTTGTTTGATGGAAGAAAGGACAGCCAAAGGTGTGAAAATTGGAAAGTGTGACAAAAGATTTTTTCTGTTCTCAATTTGTGGGCACCATTACGTTTACAGGACCAGTACTATTCTACTAACTTTAGTTTGGCTTCTCATGAAGCAGCTGGACCCACTGGCCTGGATATGGGTCGTTGAATTTTCATCTTTCTTTTCTTTTCCCGGTCATATCACTCTCTTTTCCTTGTAGTATTACTTTATTTAATGTGCAAACTCAAACTATTTTATTTGAACAAAGTGCATGTTATGGCCCGTTTAGACTGCAAAGAGAAAGAAAGAATGAGACCAATTTATAGAGTTGTTGGAAGTTTTGACTGCCAAAGCCAGTTGGCGAGGCCGCCATATAGAACGGCGTTTATAGGAAGGTATTGTCATACGACCCAGCTGTCATAGGATTTTCTCTCAATTTTGGTTTGGTTTAGAATGGTCAACCTCTCTCTCTCCACAGATTATGTTATGATTATAATAATAAAATAATATTAGTTTTTAGTCTACGTGCTTTGCGTGCCTACCTATTAATTAATTATACAATTAAAAGAATAAGGGGGAATTTCAGTAATGTACAAAGTAGCACACAAAATTACATTTGCGTAGCCGTATTTTTAAATTACAAACCTATGACCTAACAAATTATGGCCGCAGCTTGTATTACAACATTATACAACTTTATACACCTATTGTAGACAATGTATAAACCTTGTATAAAAATGCATAATAACGTATAAGAGGTGTTTATACACACTTCTACAGTGTTATACAATGTTTATACAATGTTTAAAGTGTAACATAATGTATGTGTTTTATACACACCTTACCCTTAAAAAAACACCAACATTAGAAAGAGATTTGGAACGAAAAAATAACATCTTGGAGTTTGATATGGAGGGGAAGGAATGGTGGCTATCTCGGGTAATTAACTTTTTTAAAAAATGGGATGAAGGCTACAAAATGTAAGAAAAAAAACTATGGCCATTTCGGGTAAATACTTTACCCAAAATGCCATAGAGTGTTATTTTCCCAAAGAATAAAGCATATCTTATTAAATAATGCATCTAGTTATAAACTCTACCTCCCAAATTAAGGATAAGATCTGCTTACACACTACCCTCCCCAGACCCCACGTTTGGGATTACACTGGGTTATTATTGTTCTTAATGTTATTGTCATGGGCGGCTCAATGATGTTGGTGACCTAAAGTGAAAATATATCAAAAGGGCGCTAAATTTATTTCGTAAAATTCATATAATTTATAATGATACACAAAAGAGCCCCCAATATTTTGATCTAACGGTAAGAGCAAGCACATCACAATTCCAAACTTTACCGTAGGCAAAACCATGGTAATTAAGTGCAGCAAGGTAGAAAAACAGGTCTATTATCCATCGAGTTTCTAACTTTATGTCACTTGCTTTTAGTGATTTCTCAGTTAAAAAAAAAAGACTAATGTACTTAATTTCTGATGCATGGATCAAACATGACAAAATTAAATAGCTATTTAGAAAAATCGAAAATAAAATCATTAAAAACGTGAAAGAGTGTACATAGAGAAAGAAAAGTTAGAATCAACAAGGAATATTAATATACTATTTAATTTAATGAATTTTTTTTATCGTTATTTACTCATTCATCTATACAACTTCAATCAAACTAAAATAAAATTTTAAAATTTTTAATTATTAATATTAATAATAATACACAAATAATGTGTTATGTATAATAATATAATACCTAGTATTTGTAGGAATTTTGGGGGCCTAAGGCAAAGGCTTCATTTGCCTTACCCTTAGGCTGGTTGTCACGACCCAACCCGAGAGCCATGACGAGCACCCGGAGCTAACCTACCGAGCACCACATGACATACATGCATCTCATAATCATACCTGAGTGGGCCATAATGCTAACTAATAGATGTCATAAACTGTAAGGGTCACATGCCAAGAGATATATACATACATACGTCATCATACTGTGCCCATGTATACAAGCCGACAAGGCTATCCAAAAGCTGTAACGAATTATGGACCGAGGAGGTCATAGGACAACTAGCTGTACAAACCTGTCTACGAGCCTCTATATAGAGTGCATAACATAGTAAGGACGGGATATGACCCCGTTATAGCCATATGTACACAAAAGAATCATACCAAAATGAGCTGCAACTCCCGAACAATGGAGTGCTCCTGTACCAACGCTGAGATGATTGCCTATGGATCAGTCCCGTCTCCCTATCTACCTGCGGGCATGAACGCAGCTCCACAAATAAAAGGACGTCAGTACGAATAATGTACCGAGTATATAAGACATGAGTAACAACATAATGAAGATATGAAGGTATTATAATATATAATACCGTACCCGGCCATATAGGCTCGGTGTTATCATAATATCATCATCCCGCGTCCAGGGCATCCTGCGTCCGGGGTAATCAGTATCCAACTGCAGTGGTGTGCATAATAGGTGCCACATCCAGCCGACTATAGCGCTGCTCGGTAGGAGAAAATACATACATATATATATATATATAAAGCATGCATGAGAGCCCAAAGAAAAGCTCTCTTAGAGTGACGTAAGGTCGGTAAACCTCTGATTATCATTATGGGACTATTATCATGGACGTATCTCACCTTGAAAGAACAATAATTATAAGATGAGATCAACATCAATCATACGATCAATAACCATAATAAGAGATCAATAACCAATAATCATGAGATAAGGATCAACAATATCATAAGAACATTAAGAACATATGATTCTAATATTTCTAAGAAAGGAATCATTATAGGCATCCTTTGTGTAAGCTCAAAACAATGGAATCATGCCATACGAAAGAAAGGAATAACCTCAACATACCTTGTCTCCTTAGTTATACGGATCCTACGAATCCTCGTACGCCCTACGAATGATTATCTACAGTAAACGAATTATCCATATCAACGATGGGTTCATAACTTATAAGAAAACTCATTTAGACATTTTGTCGAACATCTTATGTGTATAAGATTCATGTCGCTTGTTTTATTCAATCCTATACATATTTCGGTACCACAAAGTCTTCACTAGCTCTTTTCCATCTTCATAACTCACTTAACAATCCAACAACTTCAGACTTCAACTTTATTTGCATAAACCAGCCCAACAAAATGACAAACATATCAAGTCTAGAAGAGTTCATAACTCAAACATAGCTAAGAACAAGTTCTAGCACAGCTTGAACTTTACTTTCACATTTTCTCCTTCCCATAAGTTGTGTAAAGGCCAAATAATACTACAAACATGAATATGGAGTGATAACTTACCTTCAATCACAAGGATTACTCTAGATTCAAAATTACTTCACTTCCAAGAAGTCTCCAAATTCAGCACAATAGGGGGAAAAACAATCTAATGATGATTATGGAACTCTTTATGTTAAAATCACTTGGTTTGCCATTGATTTTGGTCTTAGATCATAAGAGGACTTGTTAAGAGAGTTTTGGAGGTGTTTAGGTCCAAAAATGGTGAATAAATGATTGAGGGTTGAAATGGGTCCTTTTATAGTAGTCTAGAAAATTCTGCACCGACAACATCTGTGGCGAGGTTTGCGGCGTCGTAGACACTGTCTGAGAGCCGCATGTCATGTCGCAGACCTTGCTTGATCTTCAAAATTCTCTGTCACCATCTGCTGCACCATTTGTGTCTATCAGACATGGTCTGCGTATCGCAGGTTGTGCTCTGAGAGTCACATATTGCTCCATAAATGACACCTTGTTGAACTTTCGCTGAAACTTAACCCCGATGATCTGAAAAGTCTTAGATCTTCCCGAAGCTTACTAAACATGGTTTTATTCTCTTATATACTCAAGATGGACATGTCTCTCCTCATAACCTCAAACAATTAGTCCCACTTCCCAAGACTAGGGCAACTAATACTCGACGAACTCAACGTACAAAAGTGCAAGGTGTCACATCCTTCCCCCCTTGGAAACATTCGTCCTCGAATGTTAGACTCTTAGGGGTCTTACAAAAATTTTGGAAGAGTCTCCCCTGTAATTGTACCACTACTAATCTGTCACAACAACCCAAAATATACAATGCCTCATAGGGTCACAACAACAATAACAATATTGTCCCCATACGGCCAAAAAATCATAAAAAAAAGAAACATTACGTACCTGAAAACAATGGTGTCCCTGTCTGAATATCCCCTGGGAATGGAAAAAAGTGTGGATACATAGACCTCATATCTTCTTCAGCTTCCCAAGTCATTTCATCAGTATTACAGTTTCTCTAGAGGACTTTGACTGAAACTACATCCTTAGTCCGCAATCTCCGAACCTGCCTATCTAGGATAGCAATGGGGACCTCTTCATAAGATAATTGTTCAGTAACTTGAACATCATCTACAGGTACAACTCTGGAAGGATCTCCAATACATTTGCGAATCATTGACACATGGAAAATCGGATGGACTGACTCCAAGTCTGAACGTAGATCTAACTCATAGTCCAGTTGGCCCACTCTACATACAATCCTGTAAGGTGTTAAGACTCACCTGAGTCCCCAAACCCTTCTGGAAAGACTTTCAGAAATTAGCTGTAAATTGCGCACCCCTATCAGAAATGATGGATACTGGCACACCATAAATTCAGATTATCTCTTTAATGTAGAGCTTCACATAATCTTCAGCTGAGTACGTAGTCCTATCAGGTAGAAAATGAGCTGATTTTGTAAGTTTATCAACAATCATCCATATAGAATCAAACTTACGTTGGGAACGAGGCAAGCCTATGATGAAATCTATATTTAGTGCTTCCCATTTCCATGTTGGAATCTCGATAGCCTGCAATAATCCACCAAGCTTCTGATGCTCAATCTTCACCTGCTGGCAATTAGGACACTGAGCTACGAACTCTGCTATGTCTTTCTTCATGCCATCCAACCAGTAAACTTCTGCAATA